>NC_089227.1:97056089-97356089 GCF_963924675.1 Phocoena phocoena
GGCGGACTCTCAACCACTGCACCACCAGGGAAGCCCAATGAAGTTTTAAAGCACGTCCGTGCATTCTGGTGGACAAGAAAGTATACAAGAAGCATCAGGCTCATTTTATATATCTTATGCCCCAATCTTAGGGTCAATCATCTCTCTAAGAAATCCTGGTTCTTTTTATTGGAGGATGGTACTAGAAAATCAAGATCTGGGTGCTAGTTATACTAGTTAACACTGGTGTGTCATTGCTTCTAGACCCTCTCAGCGGACAGAGCAAGAGAATATATGTGTGTATACTAACCCTCGTGTATATGCATATCTATAAGTATCTCTATATCTGTCTGTATCTATATCTATCTATCTGTATTAAACTGCAGTGGGTTAATACTGATATCGATAATCCATTACCACTTCAGTCATTCTAGCCTACCACCCTGTTGCTTATCTGTAAATTCTCACCCTAAAAGTGAGAAATGTGGATCCCACAACCCTCCATCCATTTAATTAATTGCTCAGTTCCAGTCCACATGTAAAATACTTTCAGAATTGTTAACTCATATTTGCATGGGGAGTAACTTTATCAACTAGAGTACAGCACTTCTGGGCAGTTACTTCTAGCTTTCATTTTACAAACTCTACGCATTTCCAGAGTTACCTAGGTCAGAAGCTTTTCCCCTACTCCCACATCAGTGAGGCTGTTTCACACACTGTCATTAGTTAGGTTATCTTGTCACCTTCTGTATTCCATCCTGTGATCCCCTGACTTACTAAATATTTTTAGTTTGCATATTATGGTTCACTCTTTCTTTTGTCAAGTTCTATGGGTTTTGACAAATGTATAGTGTCATATATTCACTACTATGATATCATACAGAGCAGTTTCACTACCCTAAGAAAGTGTCCTGTGCTTTATGTATTCCACTTTTTCTCAAATCCCTGTCAACCACTGATCTCTTTAGTTTTGTTTTTTCTAGAATGTCATATAAATGGAAGCATAAACCATATAGCCTTCGAAGACTGGCTTCTTTTACTTAGAAATATGCATTTAAGATTCACACGTCTTTGAATGGCTTGTTAATTTATTCTTTTTTATCTGTTGTACAGTTGCATCACAGTTTGTTTATTCATTCACCTGTTAAAGGACATCTTTGTTACTTCCAGTTTTTGCCAATTATAAATAAAGCTGCTATAAACATCCATGAGTGTATGGGTGTATGTGTATGTGTGTTTGTGTGTGTGTGTGTGTGTGTGTACACATAAGTTTTCAGTTCAGTTGGGTAAATAGTAGGAATTTGATTGCTGGGTTATATAGTAAGACTATGTTTAGCTTTCTAAGAATCCGCCCATACTGTCTTGCAAAGTGGATGTGCCATTTCGCATTTCCACCAGCAATGAATGAAAGTTCTTGTTGCTCTACATTCTCACTAGGAATTAGTGTTCTCAGTTGTTTGTCATCCTACAGTTGTTTTAATGTGCATGAACTTAATAACAAATGAGGTTGAACATTTTTCCATAAATGTTGTTTTATTTGTCATCTGTATATTCTCTTTGAAAAAGTGTCTGTACAGATATTCTGCCCGTTTATTCATTGGGTTGCTTTCTTATTCCTGAGTTTTAAGAGTTCTTTGTTTATTTTGGATACAATTGCAAGACATGTCTTGCAAATGCTTTTTAAGTCTGTGCTTTGATTTTAACTCTCTTAACAGTGTCTTTTAAAAATCCAACCTTTAAAATTTTAGTAAAGTCCAACTTACCAATTTCTTTTTCATGGATCATGCTTTTGGTGCTGTATCTACAAACCCACTCCAAATCCAAGACACATTGATTTTCTCTTCGGTTCTTCTAAATGGCTTATAGGTTTTCATTTTACATTTATGTCTATATCCATTTTGTGTTAATTTTTGGTAAGATGTATAGTCTGTGTCTATGTTATTATTATTATTTTTCAATATGAATATCCAGCACCACTTTTTCTACACGGTTTAAGAAAGGAGAAGGATTATCCTTTCTCCATTGAATTTCTTTTGTCAAAGATCAACTGATTGTGTTTATATGAGTTTATTTCTGGGCTTCTTATTCTGTTCCATTGGTCTATACATCAATGTCAGTCTTGATTATGATAGTTTTACAGTATGTCTCGAAATCTAGTAGTGTGAGTCCTCCAACTTTGTTCTTTTCTTCATAATTGTGTTGGTCCTTCTATGTCTTTTTCCTTTTTCTATAAATTATACAAATAGTCTGTCAGTATAACAGGAAAACTTGCTGGAATTTTTTTTGGAATTGTGTCAAATCTATAGATTGATGTGGGAAGCATTGACATTTAACAATATCGAGTCTAACCACCCATGACATGGAATGCATCTTCAACAGTCTCTTGTTTTTATCCTGCAAAATAATGAAAATTTCTGTACCATTATCTGACAACATGTGCGTTTGCCCCGTTAAATATATATTATAATTCATTAACTCCAGAAGAGGAAAAAAGGCAAATTGCCTGCATAAAACAAATAGCAAAGTTCAAGATTAAATAGATATGCAAAGACCTGAGTCATTCTAATAGATTTCCAAACATATTCCTATGAGAACTTTATCAGAATATATTTGGATTTATATTAATCATGAGTCTGCTTTGAATATTATAGACGCTAATGAAATTGAAATTCACTATTCAGAAGATTGCCACATATGGTAAGAGAAAAAAGGAGTCTCAAGGAGCAGTGCTTCACTGTTAATTAGATGGTGGAGGAGGCCAGATACAGAGCTCTCTGGAGGGGAAAATAAAGGACATGAAACTAGGAAAAAGCTGAAACTGTTTCTTTGGGGTAGAGATTCAGAAAGAACAAAGAGTGGTGTAAAGAATACTTGGAAGAAAATAAGTAAGATTTTCAAGTTATAGGGCCAGAAAGAATGACCTAGAATAGCATTCTTCTCTACCCAAAAAATTAAACTTGAAAAGCAATGATCAAAATATCATAGAATGTTTAGAATGTAAAATACAGTAGACTTATTATTTGAATCCAAATGTTTGTTTTCAAATTAATAGCCTATCATTGTTCTGAGAGTTGCCCATTCTATATATTTAAAGGAGTTCTTAGCACATTAAGGAACATTGTCTTTCAAATGAAAGACATTTTTTTTTGGGGGGGAGATATCTTCTCCCAAACTCGTTACAGAAGTTGTCAATAAATTATTATTATTTTTTGCTGTACGCGGGCCTCTCACTGTTGTGGCCTCTCCCGTTGCGGAGCACAGGCTCTGGACGCGCAGGCTCAGCGGCCATGGCTCAGGGGCCGAGCCGCTCTGCGGCATGTGGGATATTCCCGGACCGGGGCACGAACTCGCGTCCCCTGCATCGGCAGGCGGACTCTCAACCACTGCGCCACCAGGGAAACCCGAAAGACATTTTTGTTGTTGTTTTTAATTTCAAAATGCAATAGAAAGAGAAGACTGGCAAAGACATATGAGGAAATAAATATTCCAATGATTTAGTTGTTAACATGCCAGCAAAAGATTTGGTTTTTAAAACATCGTTTTTGTTTTTGTTTTTTATATCAGAAAAACATGGTTTCAGTAATTCCCATAAGCAATTCAGCCATGAGCTATCAGCTACTGGTAATGAATTCTCCTACAAAGGAATAACTTATTCTCAGTGTACCCACAAAAGCTGGAATGCTACTGGGAACTTCAAGCCGAAAAAGAACCGTTTCTTATTAGGTACAATGCCATACTCACAATATGTACCTTATGAGCTACATATTAAATGATGAGAAGTTATTTATCTTCCAAACCCTAGATAGGAAATGGATGAATCATTTCTCATTTCCTCTGAAAAATATGCATTGTATTTTTGTTCAAATTCCAATTTCAGATCTTCAAATTTGTGACACTTTAATTGAAGCAGTAGCATGCACACATGTACACAAACACAAAGCACAAAACAAATGAACTGCCATATTGAAAGGTGATAGCTATTAACAAGAAACACATTAACAGTAATATGTAAGTGGGCAGTTTTCTAAACATGCCCACTTACATATTAAAGCAAAATTATATTGCAGTCTGTTTATAAGGAAATACTTTTGTTGTAGGATATCCAAAATCTTAATTAATGGTGTCAAATTAAAAAAAATAGAAAGCATTTGTTTGCAAGTCAACTCATTATATCTCTTATTCTTTTCTGAAAGGATTAGTTTAGGGGTGTGTATAAATAATAAAAACAAATATTAAAAACTTAATGGAGTCCAGCATACATGAAGAATATAAGCTACAATCCTGCCTAATTCTATTGTCAAGTATGTTGGCTTAGAGTTACAAATTAAAAAAAAAAATTGAAATATAGTTGATTTTCAATGTTGTGTTAGTTTCAGGTGTACAGCAAAGTGATTCAGACATACACATACACATACACACACACACACATATTCTTTTTTAGATTCTTTTCCATTACAGGTTAGTACAAGATTTTGAGTATAGTTCTCTGTCCTACACAGTTGGTCCTTGTTGGCTCTCTATTTTATATATCGTAGTGTGTGTATGTTAATCCCAAACTCCTAATTTATCCCTCCCCTTTTTCCCCTTTGGTAACCATGTTTGTTTTCTATGTCTGTGAGTCTATATCTGTTTTATAAATAAATTCATTTGTATCATTTTTTTTAGATTCCACATATAAGCAACAGCGTATGATGTTTGTCTTTCTCTGTCCAACTTACGTCACTTAGTATGATAGTCTCTAGGTCCATCCATGTTGCTGCAAATGACATTATTTCATTCTTTTTATGGCTGATATTCCATTGTATATATATACCACATCTTCTTTATCCATTCATCTGTTGATGGACACCTAGGTTGCTTCCATGTCTTGGCTATGGTAAATAGTGCTGCTATGAATATTGGGGTACATGTATCTTTTTGAATTACAGTTTTCTCTGGATATATGGCAGGATCATATGGTAACTCTATTTTTAGTTTTTTAAGGAACCTTCATACTGTTCTCCACAGTGGCCGCACCAATTTATATTCCCACCAACAGTATAGGAGGGTTCCTTTTTCTCCACACCCTCTCCAGCATTTATTATTTGCAGACTTTTGATGATGGCCATTCTGACTGGTGAGATGGTACCTCATTGTAGTTTTGATTTGCATTTCTCTAATAATTAGCGGTGTTGAGCAGCTTTTCATGTGTCTGTTGGGCATCTGTATGTCTTCTTGGAGAAATGTCTGTTTAGGTCTTCTGACCATTTTTGGATTGGGTTGTTTGTTTTTTTAATATTGAGCTGCATGAGCTGTTTATATATTTTGGAGATTAATCCTTTATCCGTTGATTTCGTTTGCAAATATTTTCTCCCATTCTGAGGAGTGTCTTTTCGTCTTGTTTATCATTTCCTTTGCTGTGCAAAACTTTTAAGTTTCATTAGGTCCCATTTGCTTATTTTTATTTCCATTACTCTAGGAGGGTATCAGAAAAGATCTTGCTGTGATTTATGTCAAAGAGTGTTCTTCCTATGTATTCCTCTAAGAGTTTTATAGTGTCCGGTCTTACATTTAGATCTCTAATCCATTTTGAGTTTATTTTTGTGTATGGTGTTAGGGAGTGTTCTAATTTCATTCTTTTACATGTAGCTTTCCAGTTTTCCCAGCACCACTTAATGAAGAGACTGTCTTTTCTCCATTATTTGTTCTTGCCTCATTTGTCATAGATTAGTTGACCATAGGTGCATGGGTTTATCTCTGGGCTTTCTATCCTGTTCCATTGATCTATATTTCTGTTTTTGTGCCAGTACCATGCTGTCTTGATTACTGTAGCTTTGTAGTATAGTCTGAAGTCAGGGAGTCTGATTCCTCCAGCTCCGCTTTCTTCCCTCAAGACTGCTTTGGCTATTCGGGGTCTTTTGTGTCTCCATATAAAATTTAAGATTTTTTGTTCTAGTTCTGTAAAAAATGCCATTGGTAATTTGATAGGGATTGCATTGAATTTGTCGATTGCTTTGGGTAGTGTAATCATTTTCACAATATTGATTCTTCCAATCCAAGAAATGGTATATCTCTCCATCTGTTGGTGTGAGCTTTAATTTCTTTCATCAGTGTCTTATAGTTTTCTGCATACAGGTCTTTTATCTCCATAGGTAGGTTTATTCCTAGGTATTTTATTCCTTTTGTTGCAGTGGTAAATGGGAATGTTTCCTTAATTTCTCTATCAGATTTTTCATCATTAGTGTATAGGAATGCAAGAGATTTCTGTGCATTAATTTTGTATCCTGCAACATTACCAAATTTATTGATTAGCTCTAGTAGTTTTCTGGGGGCATCTTTAGGATTTTTCTGTGTATAGTATCATGTCATCTGCAAACAGTGACAGTTTTACTTCTTTTCCGGTTTGTATTACTTTCATTTTTTTCTTCTCTGATTGCCATTGCTAAGACTTCCAAAACTATGTTGAATAATAGTGGTGAGAGTGGACATCGTTGTCTTGTTCCTGATCTTAGAGGAAATGCTTTCAGTTTTTCACCATTGAGGATGATGTTTGCTGTGGGTTTGTTGTATATAGCCTTTATTATGTTGAAGTAGGTTCCCTCTGTGCCCATTTTCTGGAGAGTTTTTAATCATAAATCGGTGTTGAATTTTGTCAAAAGCTTTTTCTGCATCTATTGACATGATCGTATGGTTTTTCTTCTTCAATTTGTTAATATGGTGTATCACATTGATTGATTTGCATATATTGAAGAATCCTTGCATCCCTGGGATAAATCCCATTTGATCATGGTGTATGACCCTTTTAATGTGTTGTTGGATTCTGTTTGCTAGTATTTTGATGAGGATTTTTGTATCTATATTCATCAGTGATATTGGTCTGTAATTTTCTTTTTTTGTAGTATCTTTGTCTGGTTTTGGTATCAGGGTGATGGTGGCCTCATAGAATGAGTTTGGGAGTTTTCCTTCCTCTGCAAGGTTTTGGAAGAGTTTGAGAAGGATGGGTGTTAGCTCTTCTCTAAATGTTTGGTAGAATTCACCTGTGAAGCCTTCTGGTTCTGGACTTTTGTTTGTTGGAAGATTTTTAATCATGGTTTCAATTTCATTACTTGTGGTTGGTCCGTTCATATATTCTATTTCTTCCTGGTTCAGTCTTGGAAGGTTATACGTTTCTAAGTATTTGTCCGTTTCTTCCAGGTTGTCCATTTTATTGACATACAGTTGCTTGTAGTAGTCTCTTAGGATGCTTTGTATTTCTGCGGTGTCCATTGTAACTTCCCCTTTTTCTTTTCTAATTTTGTTAATTTGAGTTCTCTCCCTCTTTTTCTTGCTGAGTCTGGCTAGTGGTTTATCAATTTTGTTTATCTTTTCAAAGAACCAGCTTTTAGTTTTATTGATCTTTGCTATTGTTTTCTTTGTTTCTATTTCATTTATTTCTGCTCTGATCTTTATGATTTCTTTCCTTCTGCTAACTTTGGGTTTTGTTTGTTCTTCTTTCTCTAGTTCCTTTAGGTGTAAGGTTAAATTGTTTATTTGAGATTTTTCCTGTTTCTTGAGGTAGGCTTGTATAGTTATAAACTTCCCTCTTACAACTGTTTTTCCTGCATCCCATAGGTTTTGGATCGTTGTGTTTTCATTGTCATTTGTCTCTAGGTTTTTTTGATTTCCACTTTGATTTCTTCAATGATCTCTTGGTTATTTACTAACGTATTGTTTAGCCTCCATGTGTTTGTGTTTTTTACGTTTCTTTCCCTGTAAGTGATTTCTAATCTCATAGCATTGTGGTCAGAAAAGTTGCTTGATATGATTTCAATTTTTTAAAATTTACTGAGGCTTGATTTGTGACCCAAGATGTGATCTGTCTTGGAGAACATTCCTTGCACACTTGAGAAGAAAGTATAATCTGCTATTTTTGGATGGAACGTCCTATAAATATCAATTAAATCTATCTGGTCTGTTGTGTCATTTAAAGCTTGTGTTTCCTTATTAATTTTCTGTTTGAATGATCTGTCCATTGGTGTAAGTGAGGTGTTAAAGTTCCCCACTATTATTGGGTTACTGTCGATTTTCTGTTTTATAGCTGTTAGCGGTTGCCTTATGTACTGAGGTGCTCCTATGTTGGGTGCATATATATTTATAATTGTTATATCTTCTTCTTGGATTGATCTCTTGATCATTATGTAGTGTCCTTCCTTGTCTCTTGTAACATTCTTTATTGTAAAGTCTATTTTATCTGATATGAGTATTGCTACTCCAGCTTTCTTTTGTTTTCCATTTGCATGGAATATCTTTTTCCATCCCCTAACTTTCAGTCTGTATGTGTCCCTATGTCTGAAATGGCTCTCTTGTAGACTGCATATATATGGCTCTTGTTTTTGTATCCATTCAGCAAGCCTGTGTCGTTTGGTTGGAGCGTTTAATCCTTCCATGTTTAAGGTAATTATCAATATGTATGTTCCTATGACCATTTTCTTAATTATTTTAGGTTTGTTTTTGTAGATCCTTTTCTTCTCTTGTGTTTCTCACTTAGAGAAGTTCCTTTAGCATTTGTTGTAGAGCTGGTTTTGTGGTGCTGAATTCTCTTAGCTTTTGTGTGTCTGTAAAGCTTTTGATTTCTCCATCAAATCTGAATGAGATCCTTGCTGGGTAGAGTAATCTTGGTTGTAGGTTCTTCCCTTTCATCACTTTAATTATATCATGCCACTCCCTTCTGGCTTGTAGAGTTTCTGCTGAGAAATCAGCTGTTAACCTTATGGGAGTTCCCTTGTATGTTATTTGTTGTTTTTCCCTTGCTGCTTTCAATAATTTTTCTTTGTCTTTAATTTTTGCCTATTTGATTACTATGTGTCTCGGCATGTTTCTCCTTGGGTTTATCCTGTATGGGACTCTGCACTTCCTGGACTTGGGTGGGTATTTTCTTTCCCATGTTAAGGAAGTTTTCAACTATAATCTCTTCAAATATTTTCTCGGGTCCTTTCTCTCTCTCTTCTTGTGTGACCCCTATAATGTGAATGTTGTTGCATTTAATGTTGTCCCAGAGGTCTCTTAGGCTGTCTTCATTTCTTTTCATTCTTTTTTCTTTATTCTGTTCTGCAGCAGTGAATTCCACCATCCTGTCTTCCATGCCACTTATCCGTTCTTCTGCCTCAGTCATTCTGCTATTGATTCCTTCTAGTTTATTTTTCATTTCACTTATTGTATTGTTCATCTCTCTTTGTTTGCTCTTTAATTCTTCTAGGTCTTTGTTAAATATTTCTTGCATCTTCTCGATCTTTGCCTCCATTCTTTTTCTGAGGTCCTGGATCATCTTCACTATCATTATTCTGAATTCTTTTTCTGGAAGGTTGCCTATCTCCACTTCATTTAGTTGTTTTTCTGGGGTTTTATCTTGTTCCTTCGTCTGGTACATAACCCTCTGCCTTTTCGTCTTGTCTGTCTTTCTGTGAATGTGGATTTTGTTCCACAGGCTGCAGGATTCTAGTTTTTATTTCTTCTGCTGTCTGCCCTCTGGTGGATTGCAGACCCATTCTTTGAGGTCATCTCTAACTCCACAAGTCCATGCTTCTTTTGAAATTCCCTGCTCATTTTCATTCATTTCCTAAGTTGACAGTTTGATATTTTTATGCATTATGTATGAAAATGCATATCCCTTCGTGTTAACTTAGGAGTTGATCAAACAAGAGATGATTTATTATGCTAAAGAAAGCAATTTTGTACCATAACTAGGGAAAAATACTTCATTGGTCTGGATTAAAAGAATGAGTAAAGACTCAAAACCAAAGTTGAGAGAAATACTGATTATAATGATTACCTCTTCATATCATTCTCCTATCATGTCTGATTCTTTAAAAACTTCAAAGAAAACTGACTTTGCTAATATTGGGAGGAAATTTTGAGTTTGAAGTCAAGGAACTTAAACATTATATATAGTGACCCTTAATGGTATGTATTTTTTGACCTGTTATTTTTGGACATCGTTAATGTCTCAGATCATGGTTTCACTTACAGTTATTATAGTCTTCTCACCAATTTCACTCTTAAGGTTTAACAAATCTAGAATATAGGGACTTCCCCGGTGGTCTGGTGGTTAGGAAGGCCTCCAGGCTTCCAATGCAGGGGGCACGTGTTCAATCCCTGGTTGGGGAGCTGAGATCCTGCATGTCATGTGGCGTGGCGAAAAAGAAAAATATAATAAAAATTAAAAAATTAGAAATCTAGAATATAAGTGCATTTTAAAATTTAGAAGACTGTTTTTAGCTCTGTGGAAGCACCAGAAGGAGCAGAAGTTTACTATTTCCTTTTATGCAACTTAATTGGTTTTAAATTTCAGCTTTAATTCTTCAGTTTTGTTGTTCTGTTTGGTTTTGGAAAGCACTGTATAAAGTATAAATTAATTTATGTGTGTTTGTGAGTGAGAGTTGGTTACATATATATGTGTGATTGATTATACAATAATATTTGTGTCCAGTTTTTTCCAGAGATATTTGATAGTGCTGTGTAGATGTTCTGTGGTACCCATGCTTGCACACAGGGGATGTCTTTTTCTACTTCTTTTAAGGAAGAAGTAATTCTTTAGACTGAAATGGGCTTCCAATCACTCCCGTGATCACAGCATGCAGACAGTATTGGTCCCTGAAGGGAAGGTTAGTTGCTTATAGGCCTAAAGTATAGCGTCAGAGAACTCTACAGCCAGAGTACCCATTGTCTCATCCAAACCTTGTAGCACGCTGGAAGGAGAAAAACTTTCCCATCAAATTAATGTCAGTGTTTAGACACTTTACTTGAAGCAAGAACATGAGTAGAAAGGGACCTAGTAATAAGAGCTCTGAAGCAAAAACAGTGGTCCTGCATAGACCAGAGCAAAGTGATCAGACCTAGGGCACTAGTAAGCAACTCCAGAACGGTCTTTTGGCCACAGTGTTTGAGGGCTTTCTTTTATGAATGGAAATGGAGACTCATAACAACCTACTCTATTCTATATAATTATAATTCTATACAATATACTATAGAGAAGTAAGCATGTACATTGAGCCTCAAACTTTTACGTACCTATGAGATAACCTACAATTCCAGTCTACCAAAGGAATCCTTATTTTGTTTTAATGATTTTGATATCTTTAATGTCATGATTCATGCTCCTAGCTGACGGCTATTTTCATACTCACATGATTCAAAAATGTACTTACTGAAAAGTAATATGATGCATGTCACACACTGCAAGCTGCATGCAGCTTCTTCTGGTTGACAATAAGCTGCTTTCCTAAGTCTCCTCCCTTGAATTACCCCATCTCTCCTGGTTAGTCCAAACTGGGAAATTCACACAATCTAGAAATCTAGGGGAAAGGCAAGCATGCTAGATTTAGTGTCTTTGCCGTACTATTTGTCAAATAGTCTTAGTACCACTCCTGCTAAAACTCATAGAAAGTTAACATGTATGTCATCTTTAAATGTGATTTCTTAAAATGCATTTATCAAAAATAGTTATATTAAAAAAATAGTTATATTTTAAAATGTATAATAGAGCAGTTGAACGGTTTCCCTAGACTTATCATTTTGATACTATTTGTGTATGCTAGTATTTAAAATATTTTAAATAATGGAATATTTTACACCAAAGAATGTATCATGTCGTATGATTTCCTGCAAGGGAATATTTCCCCCTTGATTATCTAAAATGTCTGTTGACCCTGGATGACCTTTGATCATCATCAAAGATGTTTTTGGAGGTTCCTACTAGTTATTGGGACTGTAAAATAGGCAGTATAAAAATAATTTTTGGAAAACTACTTATTACTAGAAAAATACCAAAGGTTTACTATACATTGCTCATAAGTAATAGTGGCCAAAGCAAATCAAAACCTGATTTTTTAGAGTATTTCATGCAAAAACTGACATCAGTAGTTAACATAAGAAATGCTGTGATAATTAATTCATTAGGGAGAAGTAAACTTCGTATTGTATTAAGTTTCTTCATATTTTATGAAGATTTAGATATTGGATAGCTAAGAAATTTTATTTAATAAAATAACTTCATCCATGTAATGCATAGAATATTATGTTCCCTAATATGAATATTTAGACTGCATTGAAAAGAAAGCAAGGATTTGAAATGGTCAATGCAAGTCAATCACACTGGAAGAGTTTGAAGAAGGTTAATTAATTTCTGCTAATTAATATTATCAGAAAGTGATTCCATCAGAATGATAGCTCTTTGGGACCCATTTCCATTGTGGACACTTATTTTGGAAATGCCTTTGCACTGAGCTGAAATCTACCTCTTTGCTCTTCCGCTAAGTGCTTTCAGTTCTGCTCCAAGGTAAGTCTGCACCCTCTCCTACCTGGGAGCCTTTTGAGGACTTGATGGATACTGAATGCTTTCTTTAAGATGAATTTACCGGCCACATTAAATGATGCCATTTTTTTTTCGGTTGTTCTTCGTAAGAGAAATCTTCTAGTCATCTCAAAATTCTTGTTATCCATCTCTAGTTTACAAATCTCTTTTTTAAAGCGACAATTCTAAAAGGAACAAATTTTATATTTAGTCATGTGGCACACTATCAAATTGTCTTGAGACTGTGGTTTATTAAGATCCAGGCAATACATAAATTATTTCATGGTGAACTGCATACTGGCTGGTAGCTGTTAAGAATCTTTCATTCACATACGTAACTCACTTGACTAATTTACAAGTGTGAATAAGTCAGTGAATACTCTCTGGTTCCACCAACTATGAAGTTTCAATATTTTACAATTAGTCTATTGTTTAAAGTCTGCCCAGAAGATTTCAGGAGATACTTTCAGATTTTAAAATCTCATTTTAAAATTATTTGTTTATAAATACACTATTATCTATCCAAACAATCAGTATGATATGCTTATTCAGTGTCAGGGACACTTCTAGGAAAAGCAGTGCTCTGCCAATAAGACAGACGTGGCTTTGGTTTCACAGAGGTGACCATGGACGTGTTACTGCATCTCCGTGTGCTTCATTTTCTTCAAATGAAGAATGAGGACGTTTGATTATTTGAATAGAAAAGAATGACTAAATCAGGAAACCTAAGTGGATTCTTAGAGGTCATGTTTTTCTTTCATAAATTCTCATACCTATTCCCAAAACTATTCCAGAGATTTTAAGGTTTGAAATTTAAAAAATAAACTGCAATTTTCATTTTGTGTGAGTACAGTTTTTTTATTTTACATTTAAGAAAATATGATGTTAAAAATATATGAGCAACATAGTACAGCAAATGCAATTTTCAAAACCAAATATAAAACGTCTCAAATATATTTACACCCAATGATAGCAAGCTTGGGAAAAATGAGAATTTAAAGTTCTATATAGACTTAAGAAACCTTCATCCCATGTTCTGAGAAATCTGATTTTAATATAAAAATATTGAGATATGATGTACTGTGAATATCTAATGATTCTTTTTGAGTTAATTATTTGAAAATCAACAACAAATTCTGGACAAAAATGAAAAAAATAAGATCTTAATGTAGAATAATATTTATAATTCAGATATTCTTTAAAAATCTTTGCCTAGTTATCTGAAATTTACAAAGACTGTCAGTAGCTGTTGGCCTATTTTTAGATAGGATATATTATCTTTTAGTGTAATTAAGAATGTAAATTACAATCACATAGTCATGAAGAATTTAAGATTATAATCTATGACATAGATATTGAAAGACGTATTAGAATTTAACAAGACTCTGGATTTATAGTGGATGGTTTATTATTTACATGACTTAGCAACTTGGGTTAGCTGATTTGTAAATGCTATGGTCACTTAAGTGGCTATACACGTAAGAAAATACCAGGGGCAAAAAAAAATGTTTTTAAATATTGGAAGAAGTCATTGAATTAAGAAAATGAAAGCTCTCCCCCTGGCAACATCGTGGAAAAGATACTCTGAAACAAAAGGGAACTATCTTTTCTTCCATTGTCTCCTTTTCAATAAACTGTTTGCCTCCGGTTTTACCATATGAACACTTTTCTCTTCTCAGTGGGAGACATCCAATCCCGGGGATATTTGTGTATGTACACCCTGTAGGTTGAACTTTTTAGACTAGATAAATTTCTAAACTCAAGGTCTACCAAATGTATCCACAACTCTAACTAAAATGAGAAAATTTGAGGGCAAATACCTTTGGCCCTAGAGCCATTGTGTATTGGATGGAACGAGGGTAAAAAGTAACAAGGTTAATGCATTTCTATTTACTAAAGTTTCTCTGAGAAGGGATAGTGTTCTTCTGTAGCATTTCTGCCAAATCATACATTAATCTACAGTAAATGATGTTAAGGAGATAGCTTTGTTCAGTGAATGGGTAAGATATCATATGACTTTGATGTTAATGGGAAGTTAATCACAAGCTCCATGATAGGTTGTCATATAATTCCATAATAAATTACGTATATAAATGCTATTATTATCTGAACAGCATGAATGTTTTGGTTTCAGTAACCTTGGTTAAAAATAGATATGCGGGTGTTGTATTAGAAAGTCATATTTAACGTGTAGAGCATTAGTAGGTGTCATTTTTTTAAATTGAAGTGTAGTTGGTTTACAATTTTGTGTTAGTTTCAGGTGTACAGCACAGTGATTCAGCTATATATAGAGATATGTTCTGAAAAAGAATATATTCTTTTTAAGAATCTTTTCCCTCATAGATTATTACAAGACATCGCGTATAGTTCCCTCTGCTATATAGTACGTCCTTGTTGGTTATCTATTTTATATATAGTAGTTTGTGTATATTAATCCCAACCTCCTAATTTATCCCTTCCCCCTGTCCTCTTTGGTAACCGTAAGTTTGTTTTCTCTGTCTGTGAGTCTATTTCTGTTCAGTATATAAGTTCATTTGTGTCATTTTGTTTTAGATTCCACATATAATATCATATGATATTTGTCTTTCTCTATCTGACTTACTTCACTTTTAGTATGATAAACTGTAGGTCCATCCATATTGCCACAAATGGCATTATTTCATTCTTTTTTTATGGGTGAGTAATATTCCATTGTGTATATATACCACATCTTCTTTAGCCATTCATCCATCAGTGGACACTTAGTTTGCTTCCATGTCTTGGCTATTGTACATTGGGGACCATGTATCTTTTTGAATTAGATTTTTTTGTCCTTTCCGCATATATGCCAAGGAGTGGGATTGCTGGATCATGTGGCAACTCTGTTTTTAGTTTTTTAAGGAACCTCCATACTGTTCTCCATAGTGGCTGCACCAGTTTACATCCCCACCAACAGTGTAGGAGGGTTCCTTTTTCTCCATACCCTCTCCTGCATTTATTATTTGTAGACTTTTTGATGATGGCCATTCTGACCATTGTGAGGTGGTAAGTAGGTGTCATTTTTGACTCCCCTCTAAAAGAAATGACAGCCTTTTCCCCCTTTGCCTTCTGGCAGGGTGGCTACAGTGTGACTGGGCCAGTATTGAGAGCTCCTGTGGGCCAGTGTTGGGGCACTTTTAGTTCTCTTTGAAGGAGGGCAAGATGCCTTTCTTCAAGGCACCAACTCCAGCTTTCTACCACCTAACTCTACCCTTTTTACTTCAGTTCTGTAGCTCACTTTGGTACATAATTGCCAAATTAAGCACAAAGACTTTCAGTGAGGTCACCTGCTCACTACAAGATTATGGCATTGCAGTTCTTTTGTAACCAAAACATTTGATTGTTCAGTGCGTCTTATTCTCAAGTCATTCTGGAAATCAGAGCTCCTGTTCTTAATCCTTAGCTGGAAAAGTTATAACAATCAATACAGAAGTAGTGTACTGGTGGAAAAAAAATTATTAGAGTGTTATTGAAAATAGGTCCCTCCCATCCATTTTTCTTAAAAATGGAGGAAATAGTATTTTCTGATTTTTCTCTGCTGTTCCAAGTGGGAGGCAATGCATAATTTATATGTAATTCACATACCAATAGAAAGGTTTTTCATACTGATTGCTTTTACTTTAATAGTGCTCTATAAACAAAGAAATTAACTGATGTTACCACTTATCAGATGATCTTTCTTTAGAGATGTGACATTTAATCTGATTATTCATGAATATTTTAATGAGAGATTTATCACATGCCAGTCATTAGACTCTGAATGTTAAAATGCAACCAGTCGTGTAATGTGATGACAAGCTTCCATTCCTAAGTTGTGAGGAAAGAAGAGCAAGTAAGATGGGTTTTATTGTTGGATTGTATTTCTTTTTGTTAAATCTCATGTAACATATCTGCAGTAAGGGAAAGGAGAATTTCTTAAATCCAAAACACAGGGATAGCAATCAGCTTTTTCCTCCCTCACTCCAATTAAATCAGTGGTACTTGAATTTAATGAAATAAGGCATGTTATTGATTAGTAGAGAACTAGTTCATTTCTAATATGCAGGCAACTCCAAGCTGATAAATGGTTTTGGGATTACCAAAGCTTATTTATAAATCTACCGTTTGGAACTTGAGTCACGTATTTTCCTTAAGAAATGATTTAACAAAGCGTGATCAGATCTTAGGCCAGCTTATAGAAGCTGATTTAGCCTCACTTAATTTGGGCTGTCTGAGGGCAAAGTATGTATCCAGTGATGAGCACAATGCCTCAAACATAGCAGGCACTCAATACGTGGATGAATGAAAGAAGAAACAAATAAACAAGAAATATTTGAATGTGTTATACCATTAGAGTAGAAAAATCTATGATTTAAACTCTGTTTCAATATGAAAACTTAATCCAATTTTCAATGCTGGTTCTAAGAAACAGGGGCACTCTTCCCACTCCTCTGTTTCTTAGCAACTAGCAGCGGAGGCACTTGTTTCCCATACATCTGGTCAACTCCCCAGGGTACCATGAGAGTTAGGGGAGAGGATAAGAGTCCTAAAGTGTCAGGGGGACCTCGACGGCTAGTTGAGCTCCTTAGGTGAGGTGTAGAGCTAACACATTGTAGAGAAAGAACAAAAGGTCAGATTGGCAATAGTTCGGGACACTGCAATAAAACGTCCCTGAAAGTGTAAATCAAAGAAGAAAATTGTATTTTTCAGAATTCTTCCTAAAGAGACTACTAGATGTATTAAAAAGGATTTTTGGTTAAACTGCCTGGGAGAGACAGTAAGAAGATCTTGGTTCTGCTCATAACAAAGCTTTATGTCCAAGAGTTGTTGATTAATTGTGCGTTTGTTTAGCCAAGTGGATTAGGCAAGAAGCAAGGATGCTATCTTTCAAAATCCTCCTTTTCTGCCTTTGTACTCAGCCAGGTTCTGGGCTTCTCTAAAAAATGTTTAAATATTTAGAGTGTCAGTTTGAGGGGATATCAAATTAATCTACCAAGAAGACTCAGATGCCCAGTCGCCAAGCCTGGGTCTGGAAGTACAGGAGCGACAAGGAGCTTTGATTCCAGTAGCAAATAAATGGAGCCATCCTATTTATCGCTTGTTCACGTTTAGGAAACCGCCTTATAATGTATAAGCAGAATTTTATAATACTGTTTCCTTCAACCATCTTGAAAAAATAGACAGGTGCATTTTCTCTGCTATTAAAATGTGGGCTCTGTGGCACAGCTATAGAAATAGAAAGCAGACCAGTGTTTTTCAGGACCTGGAGGTTGGGTTGACCGCAAAGATGCCCAGAGGAGTTTTGGGGAATGTTGGGACTGTTCTATGTATTGAATGTGCTGGGGATTGCCCAACTTTTGCATTTGTCAAAACTTGTAGAAGTTTATACTAAAGAGGATGAATTTTATGGAATGTAAATTATACTTTAATTTTAAAAATGAATTTTAAGAAAGATTTTGTATTACAATTCTAAAGATTCACATATATATATGAATATACTAGAGTATTACTGGAAACAAGCCTGAGTTTCTGCTAAAACATTGCCACAATTGGCTATTATTTCCAATATCTTTTCCAGTTTTTGCCTCTTATGAGTCTATGTTTAAACAACTAAATAAATCTGAAGTTACTTGGCAACTTCATACTAGGAAGGGTCATTATTCCACAATGTATGCTCAGATAATAATTATTATTTTCTCATAATTGTCTAGTATTCAACTGAAGTCAAACACTAAAAATCATACTAATTTCCTTTCAGTTTCGCTGATTATTTGTAGAGAGCGTTTTGTTTCTAGGTCAGATTGTCTCAGCACACACAGCTAACTCTAGTTGAGCCAAACCAGATTTCTTTCAAAAGCTCTGGCATTGAGAGTCTGCTCTGGCATTTCATTTGTTTGTATAGAAAATGTTAGGACTCTTTTTGCCAAGCCTAAGCTGTGATTTCAAAATCCTCTCATAACCTTACTTTTCAACTGTAGTCCAAACTTAAAACTGAAATTGACCCTACAGTCATAGCCAGAGGCATAGACAGAGAGAAGTACACTCTCATAGTGTTATCGGACACACATATAAATTGCGTATCTCTGAAAATTTTAATATGGAATTCACAATTTGGGCAGTAATGTAGCAACAATTTTAATTACATAAAAACCTAAGAAGAAATTGTGGTTTATTCCTGAAAACCTCATATTGAAATTTTGCGGAGTAGCTCACTTTAAATGATCAAAGGAATGCTTCATAAAGTCAAGTAGCAGCGTCATAAGTCATATGACCAGAACATTCCCTGATACATTAATCAGGACACCTTGTAATGTAGTGAAATTACAGAAACATAAAAACGTTCTGTTTTTTTATTTCACATTTTTTCAAGTCGTATTACACATGAAAGCTGCTTGAAACTCTTACATTAAACAAAGGGAGTTTTCAGTTTGTGCTTTACCCATTGATTGACAATTTATTTCCTAAAATATTCTTTGTAGCCACGATTTGAACCTCACTGGGTCACGTGCTTTGCCTTTCTTTCTTCTTGTAATTTCACTAGCATTTTTTTCTTTTCTTTTTTAATAGGAAGCTCTCTGCCCAATTAATTTGCCCCAACAACTAACGGCTTTATATTACGTCTTACCAGTGGTCTCTCAGAGGTAGCTCAGGTGTATTTATTACTCTTGCCCAATACTCTTTGAATTATATAATCACAATTAGAAAATGCTCTTAGACTTGATCCTTCTTAATCTCTATTTGCTCAGAGCCTGGACAGTTTTTGAAGTAGAACAGACACTTGTATGTAATGTCTGTGTGCAGGGTGCCTCCAACCTATGTAGAGAAAGAAGTGATTCCTGCGTCCCACAGGTGTGTCACTCAGACTGGTTTAGAAAAGCAATTGAATGTGAAATTGCAAAATACTAAGATATCCGAAAGTATCGCTATAGTAGTTTAATTATTCAAGTCAGTTTTAACCATGTTTATCCTATTCCTGATTTTTTTTAAAAGAGCAAAACCCAATATCAATATTTAAATTATTTGAGTTGTAGAAGTTTGCATTCTTCTATAGAATCATCAGTATCTATAGTCCATAATTATTGTCCCTAACCCATGTGGTCACACAGGGAGCCTATAATGACCTTACATTAAGTCATATGCACACCTGTCCTAGTAGCTCATGCTATGTAGACAGGTTATATGGCAATCCAAATCAGTCCAGTGATAAGCCCAACCTTTTTTTTTTTGGCTTGCATCAAACATTCTTATATTCTTGTCTCTGAGCTCATGTCAAGGTTAAAAGAAGCTGAACTAAAGGGGAGTTTATGACTATTCCCAAATGGTAGCATATCCAAAAGGATGAACTGACAAGGGCTTAAATTATTAAGCATTGCAAGCGATCCCTATCTCGCTGCAGCGCTAAGTTCCTTGAGGCTCTGACAAATGACCTCTAGCTTGTTGGACACGGTAGGTGAGGATGTGAAGGTAGCCCTGATATACATATTCTATTTGGGCTGTGGCAACTATCACTGGAAATCTCACTTGGCAGTCCATCAAAAAAATATGCAGATCTTCGTGGATCTGACAATGACATTTCTTAAGTGCTATATCTCAGTGCTGTATTTCTGATTCCATCTGGTAGTTTAGACATCGCTATGAATATTACATAATTGAAGCTAAAGGGTCAGTATTCCAATGTTTTATTTTATATATGTATATATATTTAAAAATCGTGTCATTTTACTTCTCAAATTATATCTCTTCTCACTTTGTCGTGTAACCCTTTCCAGTGAAGAAATTAGGAGTACAGATAAATTATTAATATAAGTGTATTAATCATTTATCTAATATCTTTAATGAAGAGCTTGAGGTCCAGGGATGTACAACAGTTGACAATGTCCTCCATCTGGTTAGTGGCAGAGTAAGCATCGTAGTCAAGGTCTCCCTAAATTCGGTACTCTCTGTACTATCGTTTAAAATTTTGAACGTAATCTGGGTTTGATTGCAGTTAAAGTGGAAATAGCCACAGTTTACAGAAACAAATAGAAAGTATGCTCAAACATGCGAGTTAAAAGTGGCTTGTGGAAACATTAGGGCATGGAAGTTTGAATTTATATCTTTACGCGACCTCAACATCAACAGGGACCACCCAGCCCGTCAGGTCTAGAGTTGCCTGAGACCCCAGATCCATGCTCTAGGGAAGCTCTAAGCCTCTCCAAGCTCTGTTCATATTCCCCAGGTCTTCCCTTCGCTATGGTTAACCTCTGCTTTCCTGCTCCTGGGTCCTCTCCCCTTGTCTGTGCTTTGCAATCTTGACTCACTTGTGAACCTTGGTTGTCTCAAGTCCCTTGCTCTCTTCCTTGATTCCCAAACTTCAAATTATATTTCCTCTTGTATGTAGAGCTTTTGCTCAGTTTGGAGATACAGACCCATCCAGGATCTGGGTAGTACAGCATTATTTACTCTTCCTAGATAATTCTAAGGTGAGAGATGGAGAAGTGAGCATGTTTTTTTTCTATCGGAAATAAACTAGTGCTGTTCTCATCGCCAGTATTTAAAGAGAAAAAATTATATTACTGTAAAAAGCAGAAAATGACATCATTCTCAACAATAAAAATACCTGATAACCACTCACCTTCAATGAGCACTTACTATGTGCCTCATTCTGTGTGTTCCAACAGCTTTATAAGCATTATCTTATTTCAGGTAAACCCCACAAGAATCACCTAAGAGAGATCCTGATACTATCCCCATTTTGGGGGCAAAGGAAACTGAACTTCAGAAGTTAAAATAAAATTGCCTTGAGGGTAAAATGGCTTTTCATTACCCCTCACCACCCTTTATCCTGATGCATTCGTGAGCACTTTGTCAATGTTATGATCTCCACATTAGCCCTGTGATCTCCCATTTCCCAATCCCCCCCTCAGGGGAGAAGAGTTAATCTGAGTAATCACTAGTAATAAAGACAGTAGTTAGTGATCGCTGAGCACTTCCTATGTGCCAGGCATCACGGTCAATACTTACAGGCATTATATCATGTAGTACTCAGAACATACCAAAGATGGGGATCATACTATCGTCAAAATTTTAGTCAAAGGGGAAACTGAAGCTTATAAAATTTAAGTCTTTGCTCATGGCTACACCATAGCTAAAAAGTGATGGAGTCAGGAGAGGAAGGAAAGGAATCTGATTCCAGAATTTGTTCTAGTAACTACTTGGAGGTAGCCAGCATCACCCTAGTCTTAGTAGTTTATGAAGTTTCACCATTGAGGATGTGTTTTTCTCTTTTTTTCTTTTTGGTGGTTGTTGTTGTTTTAATGTGAGTTCAGAGTACAGGTATCCCCTGCTTTTCAAAAGTTTGCCTTACACTTTGCTTTTCTGAAAGATCTACATAAGTACCTGTTTTTACTAACTGAAAGAAATCGATAGGATTGCCGCTTTTATGAAAAAAGGCGAAAAGCAAAAGTTGCGTGCATTTGTTTTGCATCAAGCCATTACAGAGGCGGTGCACACACCAGGTAGCAAGAGGGACACCGCCAGGCTCCTTCCGGGTATCCACATTCAGCATCTCAGTATCAGCCGCCACAGCTTTGAACTGTGTCCGTGAGCATCTGTTCTTCACCTCAGTTTATTTTGTGCAGCCATTAGCAAGATGTATCCTAAGGTAATCGCATCTTCCTTTCATTTTGGCTTACGAAAGGTGTCATAGGAACCTTCTACTTTCAGATAGTGGGGGAAACCTAAATAAGAGAGTCTTGCCGGGGCTTCTGAACTCACCTGGCAGGATACCTGCCTGGGCACTCCTCCCACCTGTTCTGTCCAGATGAAAACAAGATTAACTGTAAAAGTCTCTGCTTTTTATGAAATATCTTAGCAAAACATAAACCCCTTGTCATAGTTATGGCTTTGTTTTTTCATTTCCTTCTTTGGACTATTTCTATCTGGAGTTCAAGGAAATTAGACCAAACACTGATGTGAATCCCAAAGGAAAGATATACTTCTTCTCTAAAGTTCTGAAATGTCAGGAAATCATTTAGAGAGTGAGTGTCATTGGGGGATGATTATAATTTGCACTGTCGTTGGATATTGTGAATATTGTAGATCAGTTACGAATGAACTCCTTAGGGCCAGAAAGACATCTTTGGTGAGTAAATCTGATACCTTAGTGAAGATGTGCCAGTTCTCGTCTTCCTCCTCTCCCCCCTCTTTCTCCTTTTCTTTCCTTCTTTCTTGTTTTTTTTTTTTTTTGCATTGCATAGAGTATGTTCTCTAAGTGGAGTGATAAACTGTGCATGAGGGGATAAACTTAGCAAATTAGTCTAATAGCACTATAGTATCTATTTGAGGACTTCTATTTGACTAAAGGAGGATTTTGCCATGCAACTTCTTTTTCAGCTGAGGTTATCCAGACTGTCCACGGTAATCGCTTCCTGTAAAGGGGCCAATAGCCCTGTGGTTGCACAGATCTGCTCTTCTTTGGTAGATTTTTCTCTTCCTTGATATAAAGCATCTTAGCTGGGTGAATTTTAAACTCCAGTGTCTGAAGGATAAAGTGATGTTGATTCTCTGCAAAGGAAAATAATAGATAGGCTTAGAGAAAGAAAAAGGGAAATAAATCTCTCTGCTAGAGGTCATGTGGAAAGAATCATAAGCAAGTGTGAGGAAGACAGCTTCTAGTGAATAGGGCTTATCTATTAATGCTTGAGTTAGAGGGGAAAATTGCCTAAAATGTATAAAAGCCTAACTGGGAATAAAGTGAAGACGGCCCTCCCATCGTTTGGAATTTGAGAGGAAGGAAAACAAGTCTCTCCCAGAACAAGTTCAAGTGCCTGGGTGATTCTATACTGATCATTTATAACAGAACACATTTTATCTTAGTTATTATGCAAGTTCTTTTCAAGAAGGAGTAGGAGGGCAATTAATTTTGTTTCGGTCTTGCTTCCTCTTGGATTTCCTTGCTTTTCATTTATTCTCTGTTTCTACAACTATTTCTTTCAGTGTCGCTCTATTTCCGCCCTTCAGGTTGTGGTTCTGAAAGGCAGGTGCTAGTGTGACAGTGGCCCGTTGCCGCTGACAGTCTAATAGCTTATATTCTCTTTGATCTGTACTCGAGTTCTGTGAAGGTGTTTGGGAGGAGAGAGCAAAAAGCAATGTTTTTCCTAACAATTTTAGCATCTCAAAAAGAAACAATTTCAATTGTTTGTGAAATTTGTCTTTCACAAAGACACTGCGGATTCAGAACAGTTAAATATGTGCCAGGAGTTTTTACTCCTTAAAAACCAGGAGTAAGCGCACTAAAATCTAGTTTTTTGTGGGTTTAGTTTTATTGTTTGTAAACTTGGTATAGCCACTGTGATGATAAAATTATTCTTAAAGCTCCAAGAGAGATTTGATTTTTTAAAAATCACCCCTAGTTTGTAAATGAAAACTTTCAAGAAAAGGGACCATGGAACAAGATAGGAATATGGTGGATATGAAATATGTGTAAAAATATGAAGAGAACTTTTAGGTCAGTGCAACTATATTTACTGTTTTTTAAAGAGAAAAAGGAAAGCAAGCCATAAATTATTTAGGAAGTAGAAATAAAAGAATTCAATTAGTAACATTGGCAAGGACTTCTGAAAACAGTGCTTAGACTACCCAGCGATTGTATACTCTGATAACGTAAGCTCCCAAGAGCAAGAATGCCATCTGTCTTTTTCACCGCTCTGTCTCCACATTCACCCTGACGCACAGTTCACTGAATGAGTGAGTGAACGAGTATGTGTATCACAAGAGAAAGTCATAGACATGGTTGTCATTCAGAGATTCTCCATTAATATTAAGCAGGGTAGGGATCTAACATAGGATCGTTGGGGCGGGAATGGGGGGACCTAAAATCAAAGCAATAGTAGAGAGCACACAACGACCTTGATGCCCATCCCTTATCCGATGCCAAGCTTAGGGGGTCTGCATTCCCCACGGCCAAAGTTCCTGTAGAGGAGTGTCTTCACTCCAATAATGCTCTACGTATTTACAGGAAATGAGGGCAGAGAATATGAGACAGTGAAACAATGAAACCTCCTTAACTGAGGAGATGAGGGGTGAGGGGATGGAAGTGGGGGGTATTCAGGAACACAGTAACTGTATCACTTTTTTTAATAGCTTGACTGAGCTATACTTATTCACATATCATACATTTGACCCATTTAAAGTATATAATTCAAGGGCTTTTAGTATTTTACAGAGTTATGCACCCTTGAGCTAAGTCAGACCTCTGGAGTCAGCTCGCAGATGCTCTACCCTATGTGTGTGTGTGTGTGTGTGTGTGTGATCGTGTGTGCGTGTGTGTAAACATGTGCGCATGTTTACACATACATGTGAGTATGTGTGTACATTGGTAGGAGAGCGGGGGGAGGGACACCAAGTCCTCAGGCCCTCCTGATCTGTCTCTCTTCAGAAGTGTTGGTCATTGCCTTATCAAATCGGCAAGTTTTCCCTGTGAATTCTCTGAACTGTATTTTATCTGAAGATACTGCCTGAAATTTTATAAGCTACATGGAAAAGTCACATATGTCACTGTTTCAGGTGACAAATGAATTACAGTATTAAAACCATCAGGGAAAAGG
The DNA here is from genome assembly GCF_963924675.1 of Phocoena phocoena. Classification (NCBI taxonomy): domain Eukaryota; kingdom Metazoa; phylum Chordata; class Mammalia; order Artiodactyla; family Phocoenidae; genus Phocoena; species Phocoena phocoena. The sequence continues at coordinate 97,080,960 of NC_089227.1, forward strand.
CTTCCAACACGAAGTTCACATTAATGATGTACAGTCTCTTATTCATAACTTATACACACTTTGCCAAGGTTAGCTAAGCCTCAGCTGTTCTTATAAAAGTGAAAACATAACTATTTGAAAGCCTGGCAAAATAAGGTGTAGAGAAATCCTCATTTCAGAAAATAACATAAGTAGTTTGCTTCTGCGTTCCAGAAGGGAGCTCAAACATGTTAATCATTTGCTTTTGTGTTTATACACTAGAGAAGTGTGCACACATACATATTTATCTATATATATTTACATTAGAAAATTTACTCAGTTTAATTGTATATAGCAAATTCTTTACAGGCTTCAGAAATAAATAACATAACTAGTATAAACATATTTAGTAGGGACTTCCCTGGTGGCACAGTGGTTAAAGAATCTGCCTGCCAATCCACGGGACACGGGTTTGAGCCCTGGTCCGGAGCAACAAAGCCCATGCGCCACAACTGCTGAGCCCGCGTGCCACAACTACTGAAGCCCGTGCACCTAGAGCCCGAGCTCCGCAACAAGAGAAGCCACCACAATGAGAAGCCCATGCACCACAACGAAGAGTAGCCCCTGCTCACTGCAACTAGAGAAAGCCCGCGTGCAGCAACGAACACCCAACGCAAAACAAAAATAAATAAAATAAATAAATTTTAAAAGGGCACTTAAAAATATATAAAGTATTTATAATATATACTATATAAATATTTATTTTGTTACATAAAATATGTCAAATATATAAAAATCATATATAAATATATGATTTCATATATAGTTTAACTATATACATAATAGCCATATAGATCTAAATAGTGATATAATATGTAAGACATATTTTTAAATTTTATTTGAGGACACTAATTCATTTCTAAATAGTTTTCTGAAAGTTCTCCTATTTGTAAACATAACCTTCAAATTTTCTGAAATAAATGGTTTCCTTTTAAAGTCCTATTACTGAACAGACTTGTGTCTCATCAGCATCTAATGGTACGGTCTTTTTTTCCTTTTTAATTTAATTTAATTTATTTATTTTTTATACAGCAGGTTCTTATTAGTTATGTATTTTTTACATATCAGTGTATATATGTCAATCCCAATCTCCCAATTCATCGCTTTCCCCCGCCAGTTTTCCCCCTTGGTGTCCTTAGGTTTATTATCTACATCTGTGTCTCTATTTCTGCCTTGCAAACCAGTTCATGTGTACCGTTTTTCTAGATTCCACATATATGCGTTAATATACAATATTTGTTTTTCTCTTTCTGACTTACTTCACTCTATAGGACAGTCTCTATGTCCATCCACGTCTCTACAAATGACCCAATTTCGTTCCTTTTTATGGCTGAGTAATATTCCACTGTATGTATTTACCACATCTTCTTTATCCATTCATCTGTCAATGGGCATTTAGGTTGCTTTCATGACCCGGCTATTGTAAATACTGCTGCAGTAACCACTGGGGTGCATGTGACTTTTTGAATTATGGTTTTCTCTGGGTATATGCCCAGTAGTGGGATTGCTGGGTCATATGGTAGTTCTATTTTCAGTTTTTTAAGGCACCTCCATACTGTTCTCCATAGCGGCTGTATCAATTGACATTCCCACCAACAGTGCAAGAGGGTTCCCTTTTCTCCACACCCTCTGCAGCATTTGTTGTTTTTATATTTTCTGTTGATGCCAATTCTAACTGGTGTGAGGTGATACCTCACTGTAGTTTTGATTTGCATTTCTCTAATGATTAATGATGTTGAGCATTCTTTCATGTGCTTTTTGGCATCTGTATATCTTCTTTGGAGAAATGTCTATTTAGGTCTTCTGCCCATTTTTTGATTGGGTTGTTTGTCTTTTTTAATATTGAGCTGCATGAGCTGTTTGTATATTTTGGAGATTAATCCTTTGTCCATTGCTTCATTTGCAAATATTTTCTCCCATTCTGAGGGTTGTCTCTTTGTCGTTTTTATAGTTTCCTTGCTTTGCGAAAGCTTTTAGGTTTCATTAGGTCCCATTTGTTTATTTTTGTTTTTATTTTCATTACTCTAGGAGGTGGGTCAAAGGGATCTTGCTGTGATTTATGTCATAGAGTGTTCTTCCCATGTTTTCCTCTAAGAGTGTGATAGTGTCTGCCCTTACATTTAGGTCTCAAATCCATTTTGAGTTTTGTTTTGTTTTGTTTTGTTTTGTTTTTGTGGTATGCAGGCCTCTCACTGTTGTGGCCTCTCCCGTTGTGGAACACAGGCTCCGGACGCACAGGCTCAGTGGCCATGGCTCACGGGCCTAGCCACTCCGCAGCATGTGGGATCTTCCCGGACCGGGGCACGAACCCGCGTCCCCTGCATTGGCAGGCAGACTCTCAACCACTGCGCCACCAGGGAAGCCCCTTGAGTTTATTTTTGTGTATGGTGCTAGGGAGTGTTCTAATTTCATTCTTTTACATGTAGCTGTCCAGTTTTCCCAGCACCACTTATTGAAGGGACTGTCTTTTCTCCATTGTATGTTCTTGCCTCATTTGTCATAGATTAGTTGACCGTAGGTGCATGGGTTTATCTCTGGGCTTTCTATCCAACCATGACAGCCACAGGCAGGGGGAGTTCGTCTTCTGTGATTTGCAGCCACTGAACCTGAAAGAAGGGGTGAAAACACAGGTCTGCTGGGGACACAGCGTTGGTGACTAGGGAAGAAGAGCAAGAACGAGATCGACAGAACCCAGCCAGTTTGCCACAGGACAAATCGGAAAGCGAGTCCTGGGGGTCACTGGAGAGAAATGATGTGTGATTATTCTTCAGCGAAGGAGGATCTGAGGCAGGCTACAAGTTCAGCCGCCGCAGGAACTGAGGGACTCCATGACATATGTCCGTATCTTATCAGAGGCCTGGCCAAGGGCAGAGTCTGCCGTGTCAATGACAGAAGGGAGTACAGAGGCAGGTGAATCCCAGCACCTGTTGCTAGCGCTAGAGCAGGCGAATCCTGAGTTCCTGTGATGTCTCAGCCTGGAATCCAGTTTCCCTCCCTTAAAGGACTTTATTCTGGACCTTCTCTGCGGTCTCAGCCTTGCCTCAGTTCCTGGAAAGAAGTGCCATAAAACCTGAGCATAGTGTTCTTTTTTGAAAGAAGAAGGGAGAAAAGTAACTTACTTTGGTCCTCCATATACATTAAAAGAAAACTACCAGTATCTTTGTAAGAGTCTTGGCTGAGGGATTAGATTAAAAAATGGTTAGTAATTAAGAACACAATGCGTAAACATGTTACTCTTTTCTGTTTCTTTGTTACTATACCACTAAAAAAAAATAATAAAACAAATTGCTGAATCTTGTTGACAAAAAGGTATAAAATTCCACCTTGTTCCCTGATGAGCAATGAAAGAGAAACTGGCGGGAAGCAATGAGCACTAGAAGAAGAGGATTTCCCATGGTGACTGGAAGAGGAGAAAATAAGGATGGATCTGGGAAAGCACTTGGCTTGGGGAACGCAGGGCTTGAACTCCAGGTAGCCTTTCTTGATCCCAACAGTTAGAAGTATTCACTTTCTCCTGTAAACTTTCATCTCTTTACCTATTCTTTTTACTCGAGTTTTCTGTGAATGTTTTACTACTCTCCTAACCTATATTTATCCTGAGAGGGATTCCCATGTAAGAAAAATGTTTTATATTCCTATGCCAGAGGTAGATATCAGTGTGACATAAGAGGCGCTCAATAAATACTAAATGAATTCATAAACATCTAAGTTAGAGCTTAGCCCCCATTGCTTCTCATCACTCAAACCACCACAATTCTTATCCTACCAAAGCTTGGATCTTGGCCACAGACATTTCACACATCACCTAAGAGCTGAGAACTCTGACATCTTACATCGGACGTCCATCTGTCCGGTATCACAGGTTGGATAAATTTTTCTCAAAATACTTTTATACTTCTCCACTTCAGCGGTGTCGTGCAGACTAGTGGAGAAACTTCTGCTGAAACTTTCTCGTGGAGAAACTTCAGTACAGTGTTTTGTATCTTCTAAAGGATAGATTTTCAGTTCTGTATAAGTTTTCGAGTGATCTGTTGGAATAAACTCTATGGCTGTACCTTTCTGTGTCCCAAGGATATGCGGGGGCGGGGGGAGGTGAAAGAATACTTTCCCCATGAGAAAGGATGGAACCCTTTATAAATTTATAACGAAATGTCTTTTTCTCTGTATAATTATAATAAAGATAAAATAATGAAAGCAATAGTAGGGGGACATTGGGACTTTCCTGGTGTTCCAGTGGTTAAGACTCCACACTTTCACTGCAGGGGCCATGGGTTTGATCCCTGGTCGGGGAACTAAGATCCTGCGTTCAGTGCAGAGTAGCCAAAAACCTTAATTAATTAAAAAATAAAAAAGAAACCATTTCAAACCTATAAAAAATAGTAGGGGGACATTAAAAATTAGGGAATTCTTTACCTAGAAAGAGAAAATGTCAGGTTTTTAGTCTGTCAGTGAAATTTTTGTCATGCAATGCTTTTTAAATTTTTTTACAAGGAAACTAATATTTTCTAAAATAAACTTCTCTCATGAAGATTTTGAGTCTAAATGACATAATGGATTCATGATGAAAGTTCTTTTGTCCTTGAAGGAATTCTCAGCTATTTTAGAAGCAATGGAAAATTAATTTGAAAGTGCTTTTTCCAATGCGTAATGCATCTTTATAATTTAGAGTGAAAAACAAAATCACATTCTGGATCTTTAAGATCTGACTTAGCAAAAAGCTAATTTACTTTGAGGCCCTTTGATGTATTTAATTTAATTTATTGGAAGCAAATTAATGTGAAATGATAAAATAATTATTAAAATGGAAATAGAAGAAAAGAATGAATCAAATCAACAGAGGGGAGAAAGTGGCTGATTACTGTAGCTCACAGGATAATTTCCAATTTAATCATATTAACTCTAATTGTTAGCAGACAGATGATAGGAAATATAGCTTTGCTTTGTGGCAGAGAGAGGGAGAGAAAAAGGAAGAAAAGGCCAGGATGTCAGCAAGATGAATCAAAGAGTAAACTGACAATGGAAACCAAAATGAACCTCTTAAGGAGATACTGCCCCTTTGCGTTCTCAAATGAAAACTTGGTAAATGAATTAGAAAACTAATTGTAGTTTGTAAAGCATTCATATTCAAGTCGATACATATATTTATTTGTTGAGTGACCATTATTTTCAAGACTTTATGTTGCTCATCCGTTTTCCAGCTGCTAAGTTGAGCTGAATAATTAGAACATTGGCAAAACCAATTCTATTGATCAATGGCAGTCTCCAATAAAATGGTAATGAAAATCTCTGCAGTATACCGTGATACATTTATTTATACTGACTGTGATGAATGTGTAAAGTCACAGAACTAAAATAATCTGACTACTTTACCAAAGGATTAATTTCATGTAGCTACACGTTGCCATAGTTTCAAACTTCAGTGAAATGAATGCAGGAATTCTTCGCTGCTGTTTTTAAAATTTTGTGATTTTTTAAAAATATTATCCCAAAATAAAGTTGAAGAAAGTGAATATTGTACATTTTTTTAGTATGAATAACCATTCTTGTTAAATAAGCTCACGTAAAACTTTTCCCCAAATTTACATTTTCTCAATGGGAAAAGTGTCCTTTATTTAATTCTGCTGATTTCTATCTTTCATGATGTCATTTAGTCTAGACTGCCATAATTTTTCTTCTGGACTATTATAGTCATCGTCCAACAGAATTTTCCTCTTGCTATTTCTTGTCTTCCCATTTTTTCCCCAAACTACAGTCTGGGAGGACCTAAAAAGAAATACAGTTGACCCTTGAAAATTATGGGGGGATCAGGGGCACTGACCCTCCGCACAATCGAAAATCCGTGTATAACTTATAGTCAGCCCTCTGTACCCCTGGTTCGACATCTGCAAATTCAACCAACCACAGATCGTGTAGTACTGTAGCATTTACTATTGAAAAAATCCACGTATAAGTGGACAAGTGCAATTCAAACCCCTGTTGTTCAAGGATCAACCGAATACAAAACTGATCATTTTACACCCAACTATGTGTTAGAAAGAGTAGATGATAAGATGTACATTTCAGTTGAAGGGAAAATGAAACAGTAGTGATAATAAGCATAAATGTGTAATCGTGGCTTTTGGCAGGAGGGTACATTAGTTACTCTGAAAAGAAAGCTTCTCACGTTAGAAAACAACTAAATCCTCTGTAAAATAGATTATCATATTATTTTAGATAACATATTGCTGGGATCACAGGAATTTAGGAAAACTTCCAAGGCTTCTTACCCTATTTTGTGATTTCCATGGCACAAAGTGGAAGTAACTCTAAAGAGGAACATTTTCTGAAGGATAGAGAGAAGAGAGTCAGAATGGAGAATCGATTCTTTCAAACCCTGTTTTTCTCGGGATATATGCCCAGGAGCAGGATTGCTGGATCATACAGTAGCTCTATTTTTAGTTTTTTAAGGAACCTCCATACTGACCTAAGATTATCAATTCTCTGATTATCTCACTGTGGGCTACCTCTTTTTCCAATCATTATTTGTGATGTAGGCACATTACCAGGCTGCTGTCAGAATTAATGTGTAAATTCCTCTGAGGTTTTTGAATAAAAGATTCTTGACAAGTATTATTGGCAAATGAGATTTCAAGACATTTGACTTTACGAAAAGTTTTACTGTCATGACCCCTTTAAAAATCTTTTTACTTCTGGAGATGGGTTTTCAGTTTGGGTAATTGTGAAAGACTGACTTATTCTTAAGGGAAGAGAAATAGAAGGATATTATAGACTTCTTTCGTAATAAGTCAAGACATGTAAAATAACTTTGAACTTAAAGAAGAAAAATGAGTATTTGAACATAGGGATATTTTCAGACTAAATAGATCATGGCATGGGTTGAAGAGTGGAATTACAATGAAGTGATTAGAACTGTATTATTTTAGTCTATTTCTATTGGGCATTGCAATTTTGTAGACAAAAGGAAAAAGAAAGCAATTATATATAAGTAGCTATGAAGATTTAACTGTGGTGAAAAATGATGGATAGCCTGCCTATACTCTCACTTTCTTGCTACCGTCCAGAGAATGGAAAATGAGAACTCCTTTCCGGAAGCAATCTGATGGAAAAAGCCTTTCCACTTTAGTTGGCAGGATGTCCAAATTCACAGGACAGTGTTTTGATTGCAACAAAAACTGCAGACTGCTTTCAGAAAAGAAGATTAAGATTTGGAAGGCTTGGGACTTCCCTGGTAGGGGAGTGGTTAAGAATCCGCCTGCCAATGTGGGGGACACAGGTTCGAGTCCTGATCCGGGAAGATGCCACCTGCCACGGTGCAATTAAGCCCATGCGCCACAACTACTGAGCCTGCGCTCTAGAGCTCGCGAGCCACAACTACTGAGCCCGTGGGCCACAGCTACTGAAGCCTGCGCGCCTAGAGCCCGTGCTCCGCAACAAGAGAAGCCACCACAATGAGAAGCCCGCGCACCGCAACGAAGAGTAGCCCCCGCTCGCCCCAACTAGAGAAAGCCCGCGTGCAGCAATGAAGACCCAACGCAGCCAAAATTAAATTAAAAAAAAAAAAGATTGGAAGGCTTGCTAGTTTATGTACTTTTCTTCCTCACTGAGTAATCTTTTTATATTTTTGGTCCATGCTAGACTTTCCTTAACTTCTTGAGTCACTGGGACAGCTCGCATTCTTCTTGGATGCTAGTTTGGTCCTTAGAACCTTCACTTTTAATCATAGTGGCTTAACCTCAGTTTCCACTATCAATATTTATTGAGTAGGGCTTCCCTGGTGGCGCAGTGGTTGAGAGTCCGCCTGCCGATGCAGGGGACACGGGTTCGTGCCCCGGTCCAGGAAGATCCCACATGCTGCGGAGCGGCTGGGCCCATGAGCCGTGGCCGCTGAGCCTGCGCGTCCAGAGCCTGTGCTCCGCAACGGGAGAGGCCACGACAGTGAGAGGCCCGCGTACCGGAAAAAAAAAAAAAAAAAAAAAAAAAAAAAAAAAAAAAAAAAAAAAATTTATTGAGCACTTGCTGTGTGTCAGATATTTTGTTAGGCACCTAAAAATTTAACAGTGAACAAGACACTCATGGCCACTGCCTCCATAGAGCTTCCCACACAAGCTTTTGGGTAAATAGTAGAGTAATCCTTTATGTTTTAACAGAAATGGAGCATTTGTATTAACACTTTTCAACATTTGTAAACTACTTTTTGAAAAGAATACAAAATCTCAAAGTGTCTTTTGGAAAAGAAATACTACGTTTTAAAATTAGCCCAAATTATTCAGTAGTTGAATGCCAATGCAATGGAAAATGACTAGGAAAAGATTGTAATTGAAAACAATTTAGAAGGGTTTCCTTGAGTACCCTTAGATCCTAATCACTTGGCAAAATTACCTTAGGAATTATTGGAAATTATCTTGAAAGTTTATTTATAGAGAGCGATGGGTAGGGCATTATTGAGCGCTTAGTCTTTAATACATTTTTTTGGAGAGGCTGAAAGGAAACCTCTCATTTAAAGAGAAAGCAATAGAAGAGAATTATAAGGGATTTGCTAAGGTCACATAGCTGGTTCGTGGAAGAAATAGAAATCACATCTCTCACCACTTGATCTAGTACAAACTTCATTACTCTGCTCTTCTGAATTTTTTTTTCCACGGACTGCTTGGTTAGAAATTAGAGTCTCAGAACAGTTGCTTGTATATTTTCAAAAGGTAAATCCCTTCACACATTCCGTAGGAACCAGGCTCCGTTTGTAAAGTGGAGGCTCAGGGGAAACTTTCTCACCCATTTGGCCTTTAATGTTCCTCGCGCATGCATGGGGGCAGGGAACTAATAACAATAATGGACGTGCTGTCCTTGCACATAAACATTTGGCTACTCACAGCATGAGATGTCTTGTCAGCACCGGGGGTAAAATAATGGTGTAAAGATTTACTGTCAGGGAGCCGGACCGTCTCAGCAAGATGGCAGCTCAAAGCAGATAGATGGCCTGGCATGCTTGGGTCACCTGTGTTTACACTGATGAATGTGTGTGTGGTATCCCTAGTCTGCATCATTATATTGGGTTGTGTGGGTTGTGTAGCAGGCATAACTCTCTCTAGAATGTATCTTTCTGTTTCTATTGAGAGACAAGTAGCCTAATATCTTGACTTCCCAGAAGTATATATGATTCATGTGAAAGCAGTTTGCAGCTAGATAAAATGACATGAATATTGAGGATTAAGAATAATATTATTTGTAGTACGAACATACCGAATTAGTCCAAAACAAGTATTTAGAGTTGCATAATTTGTTGTTGAAGCATTGACTGAATTTAGTTTCATGTATCGATTTGGTTACATATTTTAATATTTATGTTGTGGCTTTTTAATTTACCAGTTTCTTGAATGAAATAATTTGTGGTATGACAGTTTAAGAAATAAGGTGGTGTATAGTAGAAACAGTTCCTTTGAGACTCTTGTTTATATCCCAAGAGTTTCAACAGCTAGCCATTTTTCTTGAATTCTAAGACAAGTTTTAGGCATTTGGAAAATATATTACTAGTTGATTTTCTGTTTTATCTGTTAAGGCCTTTTAAAGATATTTATGGAAACTATCTCTTATGTAATCATGGCTAAGTATGAAATAGAGTCTTCATAAGACCAGCATTCTGTGATCTCCCCTTGAATAAATGAAACAAAATTTAATATTATTATGGTATAATTGTACAAATTCCTTTCCCTGTCTCTTCTCTGAGTATCTCTCTAGAAATAAGGGAAAAAATACGCGGTGCATTTTGTTTGGGCGGTTTCCACGGAAGCTTAGCAAGGTCATGCTTTTGTATCATCTATTATCAGATCTAATTTCTCAAAAGCAGATGGCAAACAGGCAGTATTAGAAAATTTGTAATTTACTATCTGGCAGTAAAGACAAACCACTGAATAAAACTGTACCCTCTTTAAACACCAAAACAACCTTCAATCATTCTGACTGGTTCTGCATGTTTCACCCTTTATGGTCTTTTGGCTGAAGACCAAAGTTCATCTATTATTGCCGTTTTCTTGCTGTCTGCTAAGATCATTGCACACACACTTGTTTTGCATTCCTAACAGTTTTACCTGGCAAAGGAACTAAGTAAGCAAAGCTGTTTTCCATCTTCATTATTATTCATTTTATCTTGCAAATACTGGACCATTAAAATTATAAGTAACAACAAAAAAAAGTAATCAGGTATATTAAAAACAAAAACTTGAAACAGTATATCTGACCCTCTGAAACTGCTCCATGTTGGAAATTGCCACTGATCCATGTCAAATTCAGCAAGCAAAACTGAAGCAATCTACTTTCCCATTTTACTAAATGGTCACTTTTAAGCATCCGGGAGAGACTGCATGTTTTCCAGGCTGGTTGACTCTGTTGGTTTCCTGAGCAGTTAGGGGCTCGATGACTTAACGGGTGTACCAGCGTAGGCAAGAAAAGACAAAAGCTGGTGTTTTTAAGGCAGTCGGGTAGATTTTGTCAAGACCTTACCTATCAAACCTCTAATCTGAATCGGTGATTAAAATATGTCACCTTTGGCAAAATATTCTCAGAATATTTTCTTTGATGTCTGGCTTTAAAAGAGCACACTACAAACACCTTAATCAATGAATATTTACTACTAGACAGATTGCCTGAGAGGCTATATCATTGACCAGAGGCTTTGTGACAATTAACATAGAAAATAAACATATTATGTTTCATCATATCAATCTCCTATTCAAAACGCTTCAATATTTTCCCATGCCCTGTAGACTAGAGTAAACCTTTTTTGGGTATTGAAGCTCCAGTACAATCTTGCCTCCATCTTTTTCCATAACTTATTACAGCCTTGGCTCAGACAGTATCACTTTGTGCAAACAGATTGAGCTACTCACCAGAATATGCCAAGGACCTCATTGCTTGTGTGTGCGTGTACATGTCTATACATATATACTTGATCAACAACCAAAATGATCTCTACGGTCCTCATATTAATTCCCTATTTATCCCTGAATTGGGCTTGACTTCTAACACAAAACTTTCCTTAACTGTTCCACTAAGAAGTAGTATATGTCTCCTGAGCTTTTATCCTCTTTATAACTCATTCCACATTCCATCCTATCTTTATGACATTGCTTTAAGGTCGTCTTGTACTGGTATTTAAAGTTCTTCTGGGTTTTGCACTTTATTTCTCAGCCCTGGTTTACAAATCTCCAGCCTGGTCCTTAATATTCTGTAAATACAGTATTCTTTTTCCGATTTATTTAGATATAATTAAAATATAACATTGTGTAAGTTTTAGGTGTACAACATAGTGATTTTATATATGTATATACTGTACTGGGAAATGTTCACCACAATAAGGTTAGTTAGCACATCCATCACTTCACATAGTTATATTGTGTGTGTGTGTTTTAAAACCTACTCTCTCAGCAACTTTCAAATTTACAATATAATATTGTTAACTATAGTCACCATGTTGTACGTTACGTCCCCAGGACTTATTCATCTGTTATTTGGAAATTCATACCTTTTGGCCATCTTCATCCATCCCCCCACTCCCCACACCTGGCAACCACCAATCTGTTCTCTGTTTCTGTGAGTTTGTGTTTTTTAGATTCCATATATAAGGTAATGATTTTGTGGATATGACATCCTAGGCACTGCAACAAAAGAAAAAATTAAAAAGTGGACTACACCAAATTAAAAGTTTCTACACAGCAAAAGAAATGATCAACAAAATGAAAGGCAAACTACAGAATGGAAGAAAATATGTGCAAACCACATATCTGATAAGGTGCTAATATCCAAAATATATAAGGATATATATACAACTCAGTAGCAAGAAAAATAAAAACCCAAATAATTCAAATAAAAATGGGCAAGGGACCTGAATAGATATTTTTCTGAAAAAAAAATTCAGATAGCCAACAGGTACATGAAAACATCAACCTATCATCTGGGAAATGCAAATCAAAACCAGAATCCAGTATTTTGCTGCAAGGCCTCCTACATGCACTTTCAGGAACCATATGTCCATCCTATCAATAATTTTCATTGTTAAGAAGAGTTCATTTTTTAAAGGTAATGGTTTGCCGAAAACAAGAATCCTTTGAGAATACAGAGTATCTAGGAAATTCAATTTTATTAAACATCAACAACAGTGAAACAAATGATATAACTATAATTTTTTTCTTTTTGACAAAATGAATTTATTGTTTAGAAATCAACAGTGCCAAATCTTAAAAATAAATTTTAGCCTCTCAAATGTAAATTCAAGCATTTATACGTTTGAAAAATAATTGTCGTATTTAAAATCAACTTTGAATTGTGAAACTCTTGACTAGTGAGAGATTGAGATCATCACTTAGCGTAGAGGAATAATGAAGTGGTGAGAAGTAAAGAGCCCTCTAGTTCTATCTAACTCCTGGTTAGGAATAGGCTAGATTCACCAGCTTTGCACAGTGTGGGCTCCGTATTGGGATGGTCCTACTGAACATGTTATCCGTATCTTGAATGAGGGCATAGAACAGCAGCTTGTTAAACTTACAAATGGTAAAGATAAAAGGATGGATAACTGAAATAGAATCACAGACGTTGAAAACAAACTTATGGTTAACAAAGGGAAAAGGGGGGTGCAGGGAAGGAGGGATAATTTAGGATTTTGGAATTAACAGATACACACTACTATATATAAAGTAGATAAACAACAAGGACCTACTGTATAGCACAGGGAACTATATTCAATATCTTGTCATAACCTATAGTGGAAAAGAATCTGAAAAATATAGATATATAACTCAATCATTTTCCTGTACACCTGAAACTAACACAACATTGTAAATCAACTATACTTCAGTTTAACAAAGGAATGAATGGCTGAAATTATCTTGAGAGTTTGGGATTCCAAGCTAATTTATGATGTTGGCTTTTGAACAGAATTTGAATGAGTTTTTTACATTATGTGATTTCTTTGAAAAGCAAATACAATCAAAGTTTGCATTAATGAACAGAGAGTACTCAGATAATGAAACAAGTATCCATTCTTCTCATTTTAAAGTCTTGTTATTATCAGACCAGAACCGGAATGGTTGGTTTATTGCCGCATTTTCAGAGCCAGTGTAATAAAAGACAATGATATGAGGAGGAGCCTCCGATAGATGAGATGTTTAGAAGTGATGCTTTATGAGGAGCAATGAGGAAACTGGGTGTGTGCAGTCTGAAGAAGAGGAAGATAAGGGGAGACATGATTCCAAATGACAAAAAAATTGCAACCTAAAATTTATGATCAAATGCTAGGTGTCATCCTCATGCCTGATGGAGTGGTGAGATAAGGCGTGAACACAGAAATCTGTACCACAGTGGAGAATGTGGTGTTATAATGGTTCTCAGTCAGTGTACAGTCAGGAAAACAAATACCTCTAAATACCACGGGTGGAGAGAGATGGAATATGGGAAAAAGGTGGTATTTTTCAGATATCAGGAAGCTGTACCTGGATCCTAGGACCCCACACTCACTGCTGTCTTGAGCAGAGGCTACCTTCCCTACGGCTGTAGGAGAGGCCACTGCTGCTATTGCTGCAGGGTCCTCTGCTGGTATTCCAGGTGGCAGCTGCCAGAAACTCAATGCCTTCTTTCTTCTCTGGCCTTCAATCTAACCTCCAAACCTGACCAAATCCAACTGGCAATGGAGTCTTGGAACTGTTCGTTTTCTGATTCTCAGTGATCCAGGAAAAGTGCACAGGGGAGATGATGGAGGGGTAGGTATGAGACTGGTTACCAGCTGGCACAAATAGGGCTAAAAGTTGCTATAGAAACAGAGACCCAGGCAGGTTATGTAGAGACAACTGCTAACATGCTCATAGAAGGATTCATACCTACAAATGTAAGGCAGAGAAAAGATGTTCTTTGTTGCCCTGAGTACACGATAGAAGTTATTCAGAGGTGAAATTTAGGTACTTATAAAAGTCATTTCTCCCTAACTAGAGTGCACGTTGGAATGATCACTCTGTCATTAAGTGACGTGTTCAAGCAAAACTGTGATGATAGTTTTTTTTTTTTTTTTTTTCCTGGATGCTCTAGAAGGGAGTCTTGTAGTAGGTGGTAGATTGGATTGAATGGCATCGAGAGGTCCTTACATTTTTACAATTTTATGACTTCTAAACCACTCATCTAAAAATAACAAAATATGAAAAAGAGATGAATTAACATCCAAAACATTAAAAGAAACTAACAAAAGGAATTGAATATATTTGACAAGTTTCAATAACCTGGAAAAAAGAGTACGAAACCAACATCAAGCCTTTCTTGTCAGCCCTTTTCAGGATTCTGAACTTTTCTTATAAATATCCATCAATGCTCCAAATAAGCCTTTGGGGTTCTGTGCAAGATTTGGGTAGGAAAATATTACGCAGACATTGGCACAACATCGAAGGGTGACAGCCAACTTGCCAACCTCAAATGTCAGGGCCAGGAATAGCATCTGTGTGTGAGCAGATTATCCCATTGGCAAACTCCACTCGCTGGCAGGGGTGCAATTACACTGTTATTGACTGAAAATCCTTCTCTTTCACCTGAACATAACTCTAGTGGTGTAAGGTAGTGATGAAGAATGATGCATTTCCTTTACATGTAAGAGAAGTAAACTTGGAAAGTAATGGACACACGCAAAAAGGAAAGGAGACAGTACAGGTTCATTTATTATGTGAATAAGAAAATACACTAATAAAGAATCTCATGGTATCTCATCATTTGATGATATCTAAGTAGCAAGCAGATGGAACCCAGCTCAGCTACTGTAGAATCCCTTATAAAGTATCCCAGCCAAGTGGTCTCCCGTAGGCTGGAGTAGAATCAATGATGGGAAGTCAGGACCACCATAGGCAACCCACTGGGAGACAGGATAGCAGAGCAAAGAAAGACCTGGGTTCAAATTTTTGCTATGCTGGTCATTAGCTGTAGAACTTAAGTATTTTATATCATCTGGAAATGTCTGCTTCAAAGGGTTGTAATAAGATTAAAAGAGATAATGTGTATAACACTATCTCAAATGTATGAATGCGGTTATTATTATTCTTTGGCAGCCTCTAATGGTAATAGGCATTTTCTTTATTAAACAAATTTCAGTTTCCCTGTAACTTGAGCCCACTCATCCTCATTATGGCTTGGGAGTTTCATGCCATAAAGGTATTTTATCCTTTACTGACAGTCTTTGAAATATTTGAAGATAGGAATCGTAAATTCCCTCATCATTTCTTTCATAGGCTAAAGGTCCTCATCCCTCCATCTTTTTCTCATATTTCACGGCTCCAGTCACTTCACCACCCTCATGAGGATGGACGTTCTGAATATGAAGTGAGGCTGGGAATGTGAAAGGATTGTGATTAAGTGGTTGAAACACGGAGATAAGGATGGGAAATGGAGGGTAAAAAGTGTTGGAATAGGTCCAGTTTTGATTTTTGGACTGAAAGATTCAGCAGCTGATCTGTCCCGATATTCACACAGTTCTGAGGCTGGCATTTTTGCAGAGGCACTGAGCTGTCACTCCGCACGTTGCTTCTGACTTGGATTGACTCACGGGCAGTGAGTCGTGGGTTTCCAGAAAGGTTTCTCCCCAATAACGGTCTCCTGATTTCTGTCTGAAAATCCTGTGTTTTTAATTCTTCAGCATTTTGTTTCAAATGTCTACAGACAACCTTGGGGCAAGCCATACCTAAGCTAATGTAATTATAATTTAATCGTAATATATAATATGTAAGCCAGGTCCATTAAATCATACTTTAATGCATTAAAATCCACCCTGTTCAGATATATGACTATGAATTTTGGCAAAGATAAATAGTCCTGAAGCCAGTGCCAAAATCAGATTTTGGTTCCACTGCCCCCAAAAGGTCCCTCATGTTTCTTTGTAATCAATGCCTCCCTCAGTCCCCAAAACTTGGTGATACCGCTGTTTTTCTTTTCTGTCTCTACAGTATTTACCCTTGCCTGGAATGTCATGTAAAAGTAATAGTACATTTTGTAACAATTTAGTTCTTGCTTCTTTCACTTATCATAAAGCTCTTAGGATTCCTAGTTGCATAGAGTATACCAGCAGTTCATTCTTGGTCACTGTAGCACAATTTGCTTAGCCATTTACTGGGTGGCAGGCATTGGAGTTTTTTCTTGGTTTTGTAGATTTTAAACGAAGCTCCTATAAGCTTCCACGTACAGGTTATTGTGTGGATAGATGTCTTCATTTCTGTCGGGTGACGACCTAGATAGGGTAATTGTATGGCAAGTGTATTTCTCGTGTATTTAACTTTACAAGAGGCTGCCAAGCTGAGGCTGTGCCATTTTGTATTTCCACCAGGAAAAATATGAGAGTTCCAATTGTTTTCCGTCCTCCTCAGCCTTTGCTATTGTCTGTTTATATATATACCTATTCATTTTAATAGGTATGTAGTTGTTTCTCGCTGTGGTTTTAATTGGCAATTTCCTCACGGTTAATGATGTTGACCATTTTTTCATGTGCTTGTTTGACATCTTTATCTCTTTTTGGTGAAGTGTCTGTTCAAATATTATGTCTACTTTTTTAATCGAGTTGTTTTCCTGTTGCTGAGCTGTGAAAATTCTTTATATATATAAAATATTTATATATAAATTCTTCATATATATATAAATTCTTTACATATAAATTCTTTATATATATAAATTCTTTATATATATAAATTCTTTTTATATATAAATTTTATAATTTATAAATAAATTATAAATTATAATTTATATATATATATAATATATATAATATATATTATATATATATAATATATATATATAATTTATATAATTTATATATAATATAAATTATAATTTATAAATAAATTTTATAAATTCTTTTTATATATAAATTCTTCATATATATAAATTCTTTATACATATATAAATTCTTTATATATATATGTTCTTTATATATATATATAGTTATATATATGTTCTTTATATATATATATATATTCTTTTTATATATATATTAAGGACATACCAGTCCTTAATCATATATGTGTTTTGCAAATACCGTTTCTAGTCTGTGTGGAGTTTCTGTTGTTGTTTTGTGCTTTTTAAAAAAAAATCTCTTTAGTGTTTCTTTCAAAGAGCATCAGTTTTAATTTTTATTTATCAAATTTTTTAATGATTCATACTTTTTATGTCCTATATAAGAAATCTTTGCCTAAACCTATGTCACAAATATTTTCTTCTGTGTTTTCTTTGAGCAGTGTTATAGTTCTATATTTTACATTTAGGACTATGATATATTTCAAGCTGGGATCTCTTAAAAAAATTGTATGTGGAGACATGATTGTTACAGAACGTTTTGTTGAAAATATCTTTTCTCCTTTGAATTGTTTTGGTGACTTTGTGGAAAATTTGTGAGTCTATATTCAGTTTCTCTGTTCTGTGTCACTGATGTATACTTATATCATTTTTACCAATACCACATTGTCTTAATTCTCAGCTTTAAATTAAGTACCTATAGGAATTGATAGGGTGAATCCTTCTTTGCTTCTCTTTCTCAAAGTTGTTTTGTCCATTCTAGAACCTTTGCTCTTCCACATAAAGTTTAGAGTCAGTCTGCCAAAGTTTAGAGTCAGTCTGCCAAATTCTACCAAAAACCATGCTGGTATTTTTTTTTTTTTTTTTTTTTTTTTTTTTTTTTTTGCGGTACACGGGCCTCTCACTGTTGTGGCCTCTCCCGGTGCGGAGCACAGGCTCCGGACGCGCAGGCTCAGCGGCCATGGCTCACGGGCCCAGCCGCTCCGCGGCATGTGGGATCTTCCCAGACTAGGGCACGAACCCGTGTGCCCTGCATCGGCAGGCAGACTCCCAACCACTGCACCACCAGGGAAGCCCGCTGGTATTATTTTTGGGATTGCATTGAATCTATAGTTCATTTTCAAAGATTGACGTTCTAACAATATTGAGTCTTCTGGTCCATGAACATGTTATGTAGTGCCATTTATTTAGGCTTTTAAAATTTCTCTCTTTAATGTTTTAATTTTTTAAGCATGCATGTTTTGCATATATTTTGCCAGCTCTATTTTGTTTTTGTTGCTATTTTAAATGATACTCTTATTTCTTAATTCTAATTCCTAATTGTTCATTTAATGTAAAGGAATGCAGTGATTTTTGTATCCTGTATCCTGTGACTTTGCTAAATTCATTTACTATGGTAGCTTCTCTGTTAATTATTTGAGGGTTTTTTTTACTTAGACCACCATGTCTCCTACGAGTGTGACAGTTTTATTTTTTTCCTTTCTAATTTGTTTTCATTCATTCTTTTTTTTTTGCTCGCTTTATTGCACTGATTAGGACCTCCAAATGAGAGTAGTGAGTCCTTGCTTTGTTCGCAGTCTTAGGGGAAAAGCACTGTCTTTGTCTGTCAAGTATAATGTTAGTTGAAGGCTTTCTATAGAGATAGTCTACCAGGTTGAAGAAGTTCCCTTCTATGACTAGTTTGTTGGAAGTTTTTATTATAAGTTGAATTTTGTCAACTAATTTTTCTACATGTAATGAGATGATCATATACTTTTTCTTCTTAGTTTGTTGATACAGCAAATTATATTGATTGATTTTTGAATATTAAATCACATTTATATTCCTGGAATAAACCCCACTTGTTATGATATATTATTGCTTCCATAAATTGTTGGATACAACTTGTTAATATTTGTAATAATTCTGTGTCATATTCATGAAGTATATTCATCTGTTGTTTTATATAGTTTCTTGACAAGTTTTGCTGTAGGGTGATATTGGCTTTGTAAAATGAGTTGGAAAGGTTTTCTTCCTTTTCTTTTTTCAAGAAGATTTGTATAGAAGTGGTATTCTTTCTTTCTGCAGTGTTTGGAAGAATTCACCAGTAAACAATTGGGGCCTAAAATTTACTTTTTGGAAAGGATTTTAACTATGAATTTAATTTATTTACTAGATATGGGACTCACCAGGCTATCTACTTCTTCTTGAGTAAATTTTAGTAGTTTATATCTTTGCATGTGTGTTAATTTCAACGAAGCTGCTGAATTTATTGACATACATTTGTTAATAATATTATCTTATCACCCTTTTAATGGCATCAGGATCCTCATGGTATTCCCTTTTACACTCCTGATGTTGGTAATTTATGCCCCCTCTTTTTCTCTCTCTCATTTGCTCTGATTTGTCTGACTACAGGTTTATCATTATCATTGATAAAGAACCAGCTTTTTGTTTTACTTCTTTCCTGTAATTTTTAAATCTTTTAAAAATTTTACTGATTTCTAATTATAGTTTCCCTGTGAGCGTCTCTTTGCCCCATGGGTTATTTAGAAATCTGTGTGGTTTTTTAAATTTTTTTAATTTTCTGGATTTTTTTAGGTATCTTTTTGTTATTGATTTCTGGTATAATTTTTTTTTTATTGTTAGAGAGTTTACATTGTATGATTTCATTTATTTTAAATTTGTTGCAGTGTGTTTTATGTCTCAGGATATGATATATCTTGGTGGATGTTTCATCTGTACTTGTACATTTTCCTGTTATGGGTGTTCTATAAATATCGAGTAAATTGATATGATGATACTATCTTGCAAACATATTTTGAAAGATACAGGAAAAGATAAGAAGTATAAGAGTTAGTAATGCCTGTAGTTAAAAAATTAGGCCAGAAGCTTTAGGGAAACTTTTGTCCCAACCACATTGATAGCACAGTGTGTTTTTCCTTTGTTTTCAAGGTCTTGAAATTGAGTTATTGAGGCCACATAACAACAAATTGAAGAAGAGGCGATAAGCATATATTTTCAGTGACCCACACTCTCCATTAGTATATTCTCATCACTTTGACATAGTGGTTTTGCTGTAGTTGTGTTGACACAGACCTAAAAAATAACCTATTACATTTCAGGCTTTATCACTTGGTCTTCATCTCCATTTACTGTAGACCAGAGATTAAGTAATGTTCAGAGCAGGGGAGAGCTTAAGGGTCCTATTTTTTCAAATATAATTCAGTCATAATATCAATCACGTGTAACCAGTCACATGCCAAAAGCAAATCTATGTTTGCTTAGGAGTTTATTTGTGCTTTTAAAGGTATACGAACACCTTCTGTGGAAAATGTGCTTTAAAATATATCAGATTTTTGGTGAATTTGGTTTTGGACCAACATGTATTGATAGAACTGTCCCAGAGCGGCAGTGTTGTATGGATCACACTTCAGGTGTAAACACTGGGAGAGATGTAAAGGTCACGTTATCTCCTCCCACCTTAGAAATGGGTATTTAAAAGAGTTTAAGAAAAATCAATGTCCTGCGTTAAAAATTATTTCAGCCTTTTCCTTTAAACTCTAATACCAGAACTACAGCATTTTTCAAAGCAGCTGTGCAGTTCTATTCCAATGCAACTGCTTTCTCACATTATTTTTCTTAGACAACTCTCAGGGACAAAAAAGGAATGAACACAGCTTTTTAGTAGTTCTTGTCTTTCAGAATCTCCACAGAACAGTCACATTTTGTAATCTTTAAAGGAGCATATATTCATGTTTTGTTCAAAAATGATTCAGTCTGCCACAGTCCCTCTAAAGGAATAGATAGGAAGGCACTCTTTCTGGCTCTTCTGATGCTTTAGTGTGTGAATTTGTTCAATGTAATTTTGTCTTTTTTTAAAAGATTATGTAACAGTTTAGGAAGAGTCAGATGCCGCTAGAGCGAGTAAATACCTTCTGAGGAACTAGAAATTGTAGGCCTTTCACTTTTCCTTAGGCAACACGTACTAAGGACATAGAACTAGTTCCATGCTGCTCACTCCAGTGTTTTTCAGATCTTCGGTAAGAGGACGTTTGGAAAAATCCCATCTTTGAATATCACTTGTGGAAACTGTAGGCTGCAGAAGAAACTAAATGCTGACCTGTGGGTGTACTTTGTCAGCCTTGCCCCTAATGAATACCAGCCTATGTCACAGACAGCGTTTCTATATCTATGACAAACATAGCCAGAGAGACTCCTGGCATTGAAACCCAGAGGACAAAACAAAACTCTCACTTCTAGGTGTGTGAAGTCTGGCAAAGGAGATGTTGAAATCTCCTGCCCTAGTTAAATAGGCTTAGAGACACACCGTGATTGAGCATACTTTCACGGCTTATTTCAAAATAAAACAGATAAAACCTGCTCCACAAATTTGGGATGTGACTATAAGCATTTCATCTTCATCTTATCCTCTTAATGGCCTACACTCTCACATGTCTCATTAACAGAACATATCAGATGTCTATCTTGATCCCATCACACACATTGATGCAAGAAACCTAGTACCTACACAGTCTAAGCCATAAGGGGGCTGTACATCCTATCGGAGCCGTAGCCCCATTCCTGTACTGGCAACCCCTGAGGGCTTGGCATGCCCACTCTCATGGACCGTTACTAAGATGAAGCCTCACTCAGAATCCAGGGTTTTGAGAGAAGACGACCCTGCTCCTTCATTATTAATTAATTAGATATTCTCTACCCATGCTCTCCAACTGTGACAACTGTTAGCACTCAGATTCCCAAGTCATAAACACAACCAATTTCCATGGCGCCAGCCGGCTCCTTGAACGCTTAACCAAGACAGGTTAACTAAAAGAAACTTCCAAGCATTCCCTCCCCTTAAGTCCTCTTTGGGATTAAGTAGTTTTTCTTGGTAAACCTTCAAAATTTAAATGAACTGACTGTTCTCCCCTTTCCCTAGACAATGAGGTTATTTTTCTAACTGAGGCCGCTCTTAGTGGCACTGGGATTTTCCAGGACCCCTTGAGTGATGTCAAGTTGCATATACCAGATGAGCAGAGGAATGGAAAAGGAGGAGGGCTACTTTCAGTCTCTATCTTTGCTAGTATGCTCCTTCTCTAAGCTGTCTCCCTCCCCCTGATATCCTCTGCCTCTCTCTTTCCCTCCCTCCCTCCCTCCCTCTCTCTCTCTTTCTCTCTGTCTCTCTCTCTCTCACACACTCACACACACACACACACTCATATGGAGACAACCCTGTAAAAAAACAAACCAAACATTTCATCTCTATTGCTTCTTGGGTAAAGTTCAAAGTGTCAACCATAATTTGGGGTTAGAATTTGAGGCTACGTTAGTTTTGAAGAGAATGCTTTCTGTAAGCTCGTAACTTTCTGAGCTTCAATTTCCCCAGCTGTAAAATGGATGCTAATAATTCAGAACTCATAAATTTTTGTGATAAACAAGTCAATAATTCACATACGGCCTTTAGGACAAGGCCCAAAACCAGAGTAAAAGTAAATAGCTGTCATTTAGCCCTGTATTTCTCCCACCATTTGAGTCAAAATAGCTTTACCTTTGTGCAGATATGGCCTTCTTATCTTCATTTGAAGTTACCTCCCCATCATGTACCCTCACCAGAAATTCTCTCCCCTCTTGGTTATACCTAACCATTCCAAAAGCCATGCTTTCCTCTCCTATAAACCTCTTGATTGAAACAGCCCCCATTGCTTTCCTTTTCTTTCATTCTTATACAAAAGCAGTTTTCATCGGTTCCAGCAGGGTTGTGTTGTTGTTGTTGGCTCTTTGAGATATTTTACATAGACAATCGTGTCACTTTTGAACAAAGACAGAGGTCCGAGAGGGTGAAGCATAGAAGCTGTAAGGTTTTCTAAGGCTCAGGACCGTAAGCCATTTAGCATATCGAATCTGCATCTGCTGTGTTCTCTTGGCCAAAGCGAGATTAATGGTGGGGGAAGCAGCTGAGAAAGAGACTCCTGATTTTATGGAAAGGGTGATAAAATCACATCCCAGAAGTGCTTGTGGGAATGGAAGCATTTCCTGGCTCCTGGGAGCCAGGAGTACTGGCTATACTCCTCTTGGGAAATAATTGGCATCACAGACATTGTGTTAATAAGTCTTATTATTACATCCAAACAATATTAAAAGTTCCCTAAGAGTAAAAGCCGTGGTTTTAGGACTCCTCAAGGAAATACAAGGTACTGCAATATTGGAGACTTGAAAAGAATCATGAAACTATAACCTGTTGAGAACACACAGTTTTAGCATGTACAATTGCAGCCTCCTGTTAGCGTTAGAATCATTTGTTTTCGTATCATCGTGTTCCTGTACTGGTAAGACCAATATTTTTATTGGGCTTTTATTTTATTTTTACAATCTGAATATATTAAAGCCATAAATGTAATTTTCCACTTAAAACTGTCATTATGGTTTTGGTTACTGCCTATGACTCAGCAATTTTTTATCAGAATTCTTCCTGGTTGATTTAATTCTTGATTTTTTTTCCCGTTAAATGACGTAAATTTTAGGAGAGTATTTTTTCTTCTGACATTAGTTCAGAATCATAGATTCATGCGTAGGCTCTTTGATACTCGAATGACCCTCATCGGTTTTGATATTTTAGAACTTTCATTTCAGAGTCTTTTATTGCCTGTCATTGAATTCCTCTGGTTTGCGTTATTTCCAGTAATTTGTAAGCCGTCCGTTCTATTTTCAAAAAAATCACGTATCTGTAAATTTTTCTCATCACAATGCTCATTTCGGTTTTCACTAAAGTTTGGTCACAATATATCGCACATAATGGTAGGTTTAGAGTATATAATAGAAGAATTTACATCTTATATTTAACAGTTATGCCAGAAATAAAGTGGAATCTTCCTGTTTCCTTTATCAAATAAAGTATGTTTTGATATAAAAAGCTTTGTATCTGTTATGTCCTGCAACCATATCGTCCTATAGAGGTTACAGAAAGTTTCCTATGTTGCTTCAGCTCAAAATGCGTCTTTAAAGTCCTTTACGTCTCCTTCCCCATACTGACTGACATTTGTACATTACTATTAACTGAACTCCAGACTGCATTTGAATTTTACCAGTTTTCCCGTTAATACCTTCTTTCTGTTCCAAGATCCAATTCAGGGTCCCACCTTGATCATTTTTTTAAAAAATTGTTAAATGCCTTATTTCTGCCTTTTACTCCAGCTTTGTCTGTTGCACATGCCTTTTGATGGGTGGTGGTTGGATGACGCGTCCACCTCTGATGGAGATATGTCCCGTCACTGGACACTGTCTCTCTGGGCAATCCTTTTCCATTTCCTCTTGGAAAAGGGATATCTTACCCACCCAGCTCCACAAACACATTCCAGTCTGGTCCAGTTCCCCTTCTGACTTCAGGAAGGGGATCTAGAAAATATGCTTTCTACCCTCCTGAAACTTAAACCAAACTGCAGAGCTAAATGGTATACCAGTGGGAACATTAAAGAATGTTGCAAGCCAATATAGCATAGAGCATATCTATGTGATAGACAACATAACAATAAAAATATTACTTAAGGTAAGGCTTTCCAAAGAAGAGTTCACAGAGAAGAAAAGCTTGAACTAGCCTTTGAGGAAAATGTTGGACGTACACTTTTGGAGAAATAGGAGACAATTATTTCAACATAGGAAAAAAGGATGAGTTAGGAGATGGGATAGAAATAAATTTGAGGTCAAGTGAAGGTTGATAAAGAGATGCTGAACTTCCTAGAACAGAAATTCCATTTGGAGGAGGAGTA
Source organism: Phocoena phocoena (assembly GCF_963924675.1). Classification (NCBI taxonomy): domain Eukaryota; kingdom Metazoa; phylum Chordata; class Mammalia; order Artiodactyla; family Phocoenidae; genus Phocoena; species Phocoena phocoena. Next base: position 97,105,520 of record NC_089227.1, read on the forward strand.
GACAGAAGGTTCATTGTATTGAAGAGGCAGTAAAAGGTTAAGCAAATGATTTAGTCTCTATAGACCTAGCTTAGAGCACTTTCTCCACCAATCTTTGCTTGTCTATGACTTTGAGTATGGTATTTTACCACTCAAAATTTCATATTCTTTCTCTATTAAAGGAGCAAAACAGTCATCTCTATTTCATGTTTTTTAATGAAGAAGAAATGGAAAAACATGCAAAGAAATTAATAAGGATCATGATAAATGTTCATTGTTTAGCACTTTTTAGCTCTCATTAAGTATGCACATGAAAAGTTAAGGTAATAGACAGCCTAAAATTACAGATTCAGGGGTCTTGGCTTTATCTTCTAAACCATTTCAAATTGTGTTTCTTCCACTATAGTAGTGTACAGAGAATTAGATAGAAATCTGGTAGGGGTGTACAAGAAGTATAGATGAAGTTTCCAGGCATGAAGACAAGAGAGAAGAGAGAGAAGCCTGTGAAAGACAATGGTTCTAGGATTCTGGAAATGGGAGGAAGGAAGAATCTTTAGAGACAAGCCAAAGAAGTGAGAAAGGGAAGGTAGTTTCAGAAGAACGATGATATTAGATGGTTAAAAGAACTGGTGGGAGTGACCCCTAAGCACTTGAAGAGTGACTAAGAGATCTAGTTAAAGATGAGTACAAGAGAATGAGCTATTTGCTTTATCCATTTCGCAGAAACTAACAAAATGAAAGAAATCATTAAAAATTTAAGTTTAAAGATACCTGGAAGCCAGGGCTTTAACATTTATGAGGCAAAAATCAGAAAGCCCAAAGAAAGCTAAGGCCTGTTAGAAAGCAGTTAAGAGAAGAATACTCAAGAGAGGATTTTAAAGAAGTTATAACTGTCAAGGGTAATGGAGCAGCAAAGAGAATGAGTTCTAGGGCCACTGGACTTGGCCATGAAGTCTGTTAACCATCCAGTGGGGGTGTCTCTTTGTAGAGATGGAAGCAAAGTGAAGCAGCTGAAAGGGGAGACGTTTTCATAAATATAATCGTAATACTGAGTAATCTGGCTCCCCTGATACATTCACAGGTGCTGCTCGCTCTCTCTCTCTCTCTCTCTCTCTCTCTCTCTCTCTCACACACACACACACACATTTAATTTCCTGTAAGTTGTATAGAACAACGAACTTTATACTCTTCCCCTCCTACTTTTTTTTTTTTTTTTGCGGTACGCGGGGCTCTCACTGCTGTGGTCCCTCCCGCTGTGGAGCACAGGCTCCGGACGCCAGCGGCCATGGCTCACGGGCCCAGCCGCTCCTGCGGCATGTGGGATCTTCCCGCACCGGGGCACGAACCCGGGTCCCCTGCATCGGCAGGCGGACTCTCAACCACTGCGCCACCAGGGAAGCCCCCCCTCCTACTTTTTATTTCTGTTAAGCAAGAGTTTATTATAATCAGGGTACTCTATAAAGAAAAAGCTGATGGTTATTGATACTATTAACTTGTATGACCATGGAACACTATTGCATATTGTTGTACATTGTATAATGTCTAAATGTTTTGCAGAAAAGCATTCTTGAGTTATAGGAGGAATGATGTGATGGAATTCATGTAAGCCAGACAGTAGTAGCTAAAAAGTATTGTCAGTAGCACAAGTAGTAGTTAGAAGACTTAATCGTCAAATACCTAGGGGAATGAAACAAACCTTCCCCCCACACTAAAGCAGCAAGTCTGCTTTGTTGTGTTACACAAATTCAGGCACACTAAATTAACTCAGGAGCAAGACTGCTCAGAATTACATTTTAACCCCCTTATTTCTTTTTTATTCTTTTTTTTCTTTTTACAACGTTATTGGAGTATAATTGCTTTACAATGGTGTGTTAGTTTCTGCTTTATAACAAAGTGAATCAGTTATACATATACATATGTTCCCATATCTCCTTCCTCTCGTGTCTCCCTCCCTCCCACCCTCCCTATCCCACCCCTCTAGGTGGTCACAAAGCCCCGAGCTGATCGCCCTGTGCTATGTGGTTGCTTCCCACTAGCTATCTACCTTACGTTTGGTAGTGTATATATGTCCATGCCACTCTCTCACTTTGTCACAGCTTACCCTTCCCCCTCCCCATATCCTCAAGTCCATTCTCCAGTAGGTCTGCGTCTTTATTCCCATCTTGCCCCTAGGTTCTTCATGACCTATTTTTTTTCCTAGATTCCATATATATGTGTTAGCATACGGTATTTGTCTTTCTCTTTCTGACTTACTTCACTCTGTATGACAGACTCTAGGTCTATCCACCTCACTACAAATAACTCAATTTCGTTTCTTTTTATGGCTGAGTAATATTCCATTGTATATATGTGCCACATCTTCTTTATGCATTCATCAGATGATGGACACTTAGGTTGCTGCCATCTCCTGGCTATTGTAAATAGAGCTGCAATGAACATTTTGGTACATGACTCTTTTTTTTTTTTTTTCGTGACTCTTTTTGAATTATGGTTTTCTCAGGGTATATGCCCAGTAGTGGGATTGCTGGGTCATATGGTAGTTCTATTTGTAGTTTTTTAAGGAACCTCCATACTGTTGTCCATAGAGGGTGTACCAATTCACATTCCCACCAGCAGTGCAAGAGTGTTCCCTTTTCTCCACACCCTCTCCAGCATTTATTGTTTCCAGATTTTTTTTTTTTTTTTTTTTTGCGGTATGCAGGCCTCTCACTGTTGTGGCCTCTCCTGTTGTGGAGCACAGGCTCCAGACGCGCAGGCTCAGCGGCCATGGCTCATGGGCCCAGCCACTCCACGGCACGTGGGATCTTCCCAGACCAGGGCACGAACCCGTGTCCCCTGCATCGGCAGGCGGATTCTCAACCACTGCGCCACCAGGGAAGCCCTGTTTCTAGATTTTTTGATGATGGCCATTCTGACCAGTGTGAGATGATATCTCATTGTAGTTTTGATTTGCATTTCTCTAATGATTAATGATGTTGAGCATTCTTTCATGTGTTTGTTGGCAATCTGTATATCTTCTTTGGAGAAATGTCTGTTTAGGTCTTCTGCCCATTTTTGGATTGGGTTGTTTGCTTTTTTGTTATTGAGCTGCATGAGCTACCTGTAAATTTTGGAGATTAATCCTTTGTCAGTTGCTTTATTTGCAAATATTTTCTCCCATTCTGAGGGTTCTCTTTTTGTCTTGTTTATGGTCTCCTTTGCTGTGCAAAAGCTTTGAAGTTTCATTAGGTCCCATTTGTTTATTTTTGTTTTTATTTCCATTTCTCTAGGAAGTGGGTCAAAAAGGATCTTGCTGTGATTTATGTCATAGAGTGTTCTGCCTACGTTTTCCTCTAAGAGTTTGATAGTTTCTGGCCTTACATTTAGGTCTTTAATCCACTTTGAACTTATTTTTGTGTATGGTGTTAGGGAGTGTTCTAATCTCATACTTTTACATGTACCTGTCCAGTTTTCCCAGCATCACTTATTGAAGAGGCTGTCCTTTCTCCACTGTACATTCCTGCCTCCTTTATCAAAGATACGGTGACCATATGTGCATGGGTTTATCTCTGGGTTTTCTATCCTCTTCCATTGATCTATATTTCTGTTTTGTGCCAGTACCATACTGTCTTGATTACTGTAGCTTTGTAGTATAGTCTGAAGTCATGGAGCCTGATTCCTCCAACAGCAATCAGAGAAGAAAAGGAAATAAAAGGAAGTCAAATCAGAAAAGAAGGAGTAAAGCTGTCACTGTTTGCAGATGACATGATAGTATACATAGAGAATCCTAAAGATGCTACCAGAAAACTACTAGAGCTAATCAATGAATTTGGTAAAGTAGCAGGATACAAAATTGATGCACAGAAATCTCTGGCATTCCTATACACTAATGATGAAAAATCTGAAAGTAAAATTAAGAAAACACTCCCATTTACCATTGCAACAAAAAGAATAAAATATCTAGGAATAAACCTAACTAAGGAGACAAAAGACCTGTATGCAGAAAATTATAAGACACTGATGAAAGAAATTAAAGATGATACAAATAGATGGAGAGATATACCATGTTCTTGGATTGGAAGAATCAACATTGTGAAAATGACTCTACTACCCAAAACAATCTACAGATTCAATGCAATCCCTATCAAACTACCACTGGCGTTTTTCACAGAACTAGAACAAAAAATTTAACCCTCTTATTTCTTAGAAGGATTTGCCCTGTACAATTTTTCCTGCCAATTATTCATCATCTCTGATAGAATTGCATTATTAGAACCACAAACTAGATTTGATTTAGGAAAAAGCATTTCAGCCAATGAAGAATAGGTAGTTGAGAAGTGTTACTTTCATGTTTTGTGGGAGCCCTGATTTCTAACACAAGCAACAATAACAAAGCACAGCCCAGATCAAATTACTTAGGCCTCTGTGTTCTAGGTACACTCTTTACATCTCCCTACTGGAATGTTTCCCTGCAATTACTTTTGAGAATTCTTTGAATTTCTCTGAGGCAGGAGCCACTGAATTTGATCCTGTGGCGTTTAGTATGATGTCACCAAACACTAACTGTTTAATAAACAGTTACCAAAGAAAGACTGAATGAAAGAAAGAAAGAATGAATGAAGTCATTACCAACTACAACTACTAAGCTAACATGATATTAGTTTAAAGGGAAATTTCTAAAATCTTCAAAAATCCAAGTTAGTGCTCTTTTGTAGGGGAGGAAAAAAAATTTTTTTCTAGGTTCTTGGCTGGGTCTCTTTCCCAAAAGACAGGTTAACAAGAGAAAAGCATACAAATGTATTTAAGTTTTACGTGACATGGGAGACTCCATAAGGAAATGAAGACCCAAAGAAAAGGTTACACCTGAGCCTTTTTATTCTAGGTGTGATGAAGAATGGAAAGTCGTGGAAAAATAGGATAAGACACAGGGTCTGAGCCAGGTGTAGTGAACTGGGGAAGACTTAGCAAGGCCAGTTCACTAGAATTCTTCTCAGCATCCTTTTGTCTTTGGAGACAAGTGAGCTCTTTTCCTCTAGGTATAGCGAGGGCACCTTTCATTTGAGGGTTTTATGACCTGCTTCCAGGGGAAGGTTGGAAAGTTCTTCCTTCAGCTACCATTTCTCAAGTACCTTTATCTGAAAATATGCAATATGTCAAATGTAGGAGTAGTGAGTCCTGATGGAACCCCATCACTTTCCAGACCTCGAGTTTATCCAAAATAATATATATAGTGGAAAGGAGAAAAGTCCTATTTATTGAGTAGCTAGATGTCAGATATTTCATAAGCATTATCGTATTTACTCTCTCAGTAATGTTTTGAGATGGATATTACTTATCTAGTTTTAGAAATAAGGAAACAAAAGATAAGAGAGGTAAGAAGTTCTTTAAGATCCCAGACTACTAGGTGGTAAAACCAGTATTGATCCCAGTTCTAAATGGCTAAAACTGCTAATTCTGTCATCCATGTTTTCTTCTAGGGTCTCTCATTAGTCATCTAGTCAGTTCTCTCTCTCTCTCTCTCTCTCTCTCTCTCTCTCTCTCTCTCTCTGTGTGTGTGTGTGTGTGTGTGTGTGTGTGTCTCTGTCTCATTCTCTCTTTGTCTCTGTTTTATCTGTCTCTGTCAGTCTAATGCTCTCTCTCCCCTCTCCCCTGACCCTATTCTCTCCGTTCTCTGCTCTCTTCTCTCCCTCCTGCTCTGTCATCTGCTTTTCCTCTTGTTCTCTGTGCCTATCTAATAAGATTGATTGGCTTGCCTTTCTCCTTTGCTTTCTAAAAAGAATTTCCCCTTAATCTACATTTGTCTTAATTTTGGGATATTTGATGTTTTGACTATGAACTTCCTCTAAAACTTTCAGGACTGCTTCCTTGTCCTGTCCCCAAAGCTGGATGGGCACCCTCTCTCCATGCCTCAATATTCAGAGCATATGGACATAGTTGTACTTTCTTCATTGAATTGTCAGCAATGAATCTTCCTCAGCAATCTGGTAGCCAGCAAGACAGTGACTCTTGAAAGACAAACACATCATATCTTAGTCATCCAGAGGTCTCTAGGGTGTGTAACAGTGCGTACGTAGCACAGTGTAGGTACTCAGTAGAGGTTTGAGAAAGACAAATAAATTGAGGGATTAATTAATTAATATTTTTGGCTTTGGGGAGATTGGTTATTTTCACCCCAAACTGGCTCTTTCCCCACTTTCTCTTTTTTCTCCTACCGGCAACACATCCTCCCATTTGGTCAGAGAGAACTCAGACCTTTGGTCACTTGAAATGGATTTACAAAAATCCTAACATGTATTACTAATATATATTTACATATCTGAAGCATGTCTGGCCTAATTTGTAAGAACTCAGGCTAAACAGACTGCCTGGTTCAAACAGTGGCTCCACCAGGTCAGGTGACTTGCTTTGTGACCTTAGATTCCCTACCCTCTTAAATCTCAGATTTTTAAATCTAAAACAGTGGGAAAGGCTCTTTGCTGTTTTCTTTACTAATGGATTCTAAGTGCCTAGAACAGAATAAGTAATCGATACATATGGTTGAATAAATGCATGCCTTATAGTACCTACTTTTTTTGGTTGCTGTGGGGTTTAAACAAGCTGATACATATTAAGTGTTTCAAGAGTGCCCATATAGTAAAAGCTCAATAAACTTAGCCATTATTATTATGTAAGTGCAACTCACCACACAAATAATTGTAACAATTTATTATGGCATTGGCTTTTTCAAAAGTTCTTATGTAAATGAGCCATAGGTATGTCTGTTGTTGGAGATAATGTCCTTAATGCTTTTCATTCTTATGAATTCAGTGACATAAAAGTTGCCTTCCATATCAATATTCACGCTTCCTTTCGTAAGTCAAAGGGACTTGCATAACCCTCTTTGCTAGTTCTCTTGGATACCAGGAAGCTCAAAGGGAAATTTAATGCTTGAACTACTTCAGTGATGCTATGTTGGTAAAATTTTCTATCCTTTTTGAACTATTTTTGAATATAAATTTATTCTTGAGTTTCTATGTTCTATAATATTTTCTATAATATTGTGTTATATTATAATCTATAATGTATAATATTTTTAGGAAAACATTTATTAGGCTAACTAGATATAAAATGTTTACCATAACACAGTTTGTATATAATCAATCATGTTATGTTTTCCACATAATTTAATAATTTAAGTGTAATTATCAAACAATATTCATTGAGAAGTGTAGTCGAAAATATAATACATTGGCCCTAGAATTTCTGCTGTTGGATGTTTAGATATTTGACTATAAAGATGCTTATAATATAGTATTATATACATATAAGTGGCATATTTATTATTTTAATTGTAATATTTATAATTTTCAAGTGTAATATTTTAAAGCAAACCAAGAAGTATTCAAATATAAAAAAGCAAACAAATGCAAAATAATTGCTTTTAATTTTCATGTAGCTTAGAAATAACTCAATTTACACTGTTGAAAATTTGCATATATAATTTAGTAAGGAATAATTCCACAATACTCAATAGAACATATTAGGTTCAATTAGGATAATTTATATTAGAAAGTTACAAATTAATGCTTATATACTTTTTAAGTATGTGTATTTCCAAAGAAAGCAAACTTTGCATAAAAGGTTTATGAAAATGTCTAATTAATTTAATTCAAACAGTATAAAAACATTAACACATCCTCAGTTCCCTTTCCTCCTTTTAATTTTGGACAAAATTAATATGAAATGTTTTAAAGTAGGCTAATTAAATATTGATAAGTTAATGGACAGGTAAAGTAGGTGAAATAATTTGAAGTTGTATGGTACTACTCATAATAGCTAATGTGTCTTCAGGTTGTAAATTAGTTTTTCAAAAAGCCCTTCTAACACTCATAAAAGTTATGTCAACTTAGGTATTTTGATTATTATGTCAACTTTTCAGGATTATATTTTCTTCAGGTATATTAAAGTCTTCCTTTCTGTCTGCCAGCCTTCCTACCTTCCATTCTTCATGCCTTCCTTCCCTCTGTCATTCTGCCTTTTCCCTTCCTTTTTTTCTCTCTTGGTCAATCTCTCTTTCCATTCTTCCTTCTTTCCTTTTTTGCCTGTGTTCCCAAACAAAGCAGTAACATTAATTTATATAAGTTGGTTGGATTTTCCCTTTTAAAGCTTTATACTTGTCTATATTCCAAATTAATTCTAAGACATTTTAAAGGGCTTTTTGCCTTGCAATACAACTTAATAATAATAGTAGTAATAATAACATCTAAGAAATATGTTCCATTGTTTTAGTTGTAAAGAATAATTATATCATGATATAATTACTTTTAAAGCTTTATACTTGTCTATATTCCAAATTAATTCTAAGACATTTTAAAGGGCTTTTTGCCTTGCAATACAAATTAATAATAATAGTAGTAATAATAACATCTAAGAAATATGTTCCATTGTTTTAGTTGTAAAGAGTAATTATATCATGATACATTTATAGTTTTATTTTTAAAACACGTATATAGCACCTATTATGTTATGTGTCAGATACCATTATAAGAAGCACTTCCCAATATTAATAGATTTAATTGTCATAATTAAATCATTAAATGTGCATACCTTGTTCCTTTGAGGTAGGTATCATTATTATGACCATTTTATAGCTGAGAAATGGAGGCACAAAGAGATCAAGTAATTTTTGTATAGGTAGTCAGTTTGTGAGCCATAGAATTAAGATTCAAGCCCAGGCTGTCTAAATTATATAATCATATATTATTCATGCAGACGAAAATAAAGAAGAACAAATTCAAAAATCCCAAACAACAAAAAGCAAACAATACCCCAAACAAAAACTAAATGCTAAATTCTATTTTCTAGGCTATGTCAATATGTCAGCTGTCAGCTTCTATACTTATTCTTTCTTAACAGCTTAGTAGAGGGGAGTGTTGAAGCAAAATGGAAAACCTTTGTAATATTGATCACAGCAACTGAAGAACTCTTGAGAGAAAAGAAGGAAGCTATGGCTTTTCTTAATCCTTCTCTTATTCTGTGTTCTTAGAAGCTATTTTAATCTTTCACCTGCACTATTCTTAGTCCATTTTATGGGAAAATACAAAACGTTCAATCCCACTGTCATATCATAGCATTTGCGCAAATTGACTTTATGGAGTACAGTTTTCTGTGTGTTCCTGTAAGTCAGATTATAATTTATTGACACCATCTATTTTCCCTTATGTAGTGCACAAATGGCAATAATGCAAAATGTAGCAAAGTCACATCAACTGTGGTTATATTGACCAGGGACATGCTGTAAAGCCAATGTTCATGAGGCAAACAAAGGCATTTTTACGTGGATTGTACTATATGTGTTATTTATTCTGAAGAAATTGGATGAAGGTGTTGTAAGATGGGTGGGATTCATATGGATTGATTGTGGGACCTCATGGGAAAGCTAGTGAGGTGAATATGAAGAACTGTTGATTAGAGTTTGACACTGGCCCTTTAAGAAGCCAGATCTACTAATTTCAAAACGCTAGAACCTTTGAATATCCTAAAATAATCCTAGTGGCAGTGTCAACGGAGTGCTGCTAAGGGATCAGAGAATGATGGTAATCAATTGTGACTTGGGTGGGGGGGTTCACAGAAAGCTTTACAGGAAAGGTGACTAAGTATTGCAGAGAAGGGAGAGAAGTAAAAGAGGGTTCAACATAGGTAAATTCATGGCATGTTCAGAGGACTTTGGAACTTTCTGTGTGGTTAAGGTGTGCATTGGGTGGGGGTGGGGGTGGGGGTGGGGGGAGGAGGAGTTAGGGAAGCTAGGATTAGAGGAAAGAGAAGATATTCAATATAATAGTTAAGTTTGTAAATTACAATTTTTTAATGTTTTGAAATGCTGTTGCTTTTATTAAATTCGTGTGTATAAATATACCACATATATATACTTATATATTTAAAACATGTATATATAACATATATTGTCCATGTATGTATATAGAGTAGAAATTGAATGGTGCTAAATTCTTAGCTTTATTCCTAGGGACCCTGAAGAATACTGTAATCTCCCCTATTAAAGTTCTTTCTTCTCAAAATTTCGTTCATGGTTTTTGAGAAAATGTTCCCCTGCCCCTACCCTCAAGCATCAATCTTGCCTTGTTCCACACCTCCATTTTCCATATTCAACAGCGTTAACAAATAGCATAATAGTTACTAAATCCATAGTTATTATTATACATAGGTAAATAATGGCCCATTATGCCCCAGAAGCTATATTTTACATGTGATTTTGCAGAATATATGGTTTTATAGAATAAGAATGGGTACAGGCTGCTTCTTTTTCATTCTCCCTACAATTCTTCCTGTAGATGTTGAAAACAACTCTTCAAGAACCTATACCTCTTGATTTTTTTTCTACTATGAGATAGTATACGTAAAAGCCTACTATGTTCCAGAAAAATATTAAGACCTCTATTCATGTGAGTTCCCTCCATTCTCCTTCCTCAGTGTAGCTTTCTTTTCAAAGTGTAGTAATGTCCAATGAAAAAAATATTTTTCTACCAGTCCCTTGTAAAGTTATTTTTTTAAATCTCTCTTTCTCTCTTTCTCTCTGTCCCCTCCATCCCTGTGTGTGTGTGTGTGTGTGTGTGTGTGTGTGTGTGTGTGTAGGATGTTAGTACTTCCAATCAGCTGACCTATTTCTAGAGATACACTATATTTCCTTCATCTATGGAACATGTAAATCAAGACACTTCAGGTTACTGGTTAACTAATGTTGATTGCAAAATGTCATGAATTTTGCCACAAGTTGGAGATGATCAATGCTTATTGCCATTTATGTCAACTGCACAACAATTTTAGACTAATTATTATAATTATTGGCCTTTTTTCCCCCTCTCAGTGCATACTCAAAAGAAAGACATAGGTTAGAAATAAATTGATTAGAGCTATAGGGAAACAGTGGGATTCATTATCTCAGTAGGTTTCTATCAAATTCAAAGAAGCTACCCATTTACTATGTACCCAGATCTTGTATAAATAGTATTACCTGTAAGTATAAAAAACTGTCATATATCATAATAATAAGATATCTTTCAAATTTCATACTTTTATTTATGACATATACTGTGTATCTGGAGTCTACCAGAAACTTGGTCTTTTTAATCTAAAATTATTTTACATGTAATGATTGCTTACGCAGATTAGTGAATTCAGGTATGCTATTGTTACTGATCCTCATATATAAAGTTATATTAGTTTAAGGCCAAAGAAAAATTGTTTTCTGTATGCAAATAGACAGTTTTCACTTTGCATGAAGAACTTTAATTTGTGTAGATAATTTGAACTACTTCTGGGATTTATTTTAAACCCAAGGAAAAATTTACTTCATTAATTTCTCAAGGTCACGGATTACAGTATTGATACGTGAAATAACATTTGTAAAAATGCATTAAATTAAATATCCAAATAAAGTTTATTTTAAATGAACTGACAAAATCCTTCAGTGTCTGTTGAGGCAGAAAATTACGTAAACTGGTAAAACTTCATAATTTTCACGTTTGTCTTTTATTCCCTGCATGTAGTATTTAGTATTTAAACAACTTATGAGCTCACTTTTACCACATTTTACAATTTTGTTCTTTATGAATTTCCTTGCTTATTTTGGAAACATACATGTTGTTGGAATAACAGAACAAAACTTTTTAAATCTCTCTTGGGACGTTTCACGTAGAGTTTTGCCCTTAGATGACGCCTTATAACCTTGGTTGATTGTTGGCTTTCAGTGCATTAGGTTTTCTTTCTCAGTCTTTCTCTGTGTCTCTGTTACTGCATGTCTCTGCTTGTTAACATTCTAATGGACTTGTTCATCCTTCACAAGAAGTCCTGCTCTCTCCCAAGGGCTTCCTTTGGGTCCACAACTTTTGCCACAGCTTAGCTGGACATATGCTCATCCCTCTGATGACCTCTTAGACCGTTTTCTAACTGTTTAGGACCTAGTGTATATCAGACACACAGATAAGTATTTCTTTGAGTATACTGAGTTATCATCTACAAAGTGCTTTCATGTCTATTATTCATCTGGCCCTCAACTTAGATCTTAGGTTGGCAAGATTGTTCTTACTCCTACTTCATATATGAGAACATGGGGGCTTCAAAAGTGTAAATGCCTCGCTAAAACTTATAAAGACGTATGTTATTGCATCATATCTAGAAACCAGGAGCTCTTAGGGTTTCCTTCCCTCTCCCACTGTAATATCTAGGTTTCTAGTTCATTGTCTGTACCCAAATATTCCACATAGTATCTCAGAATACTGAGTATTTTAATACATCATGCTTGAGATAAAACCACCCAAAGTTTCACAGGTTGAAAACACAGAAAACGCATGTATAAGCTACACAACCATGTATGATCGCTTTGATATTTTAAGTCACAGAACCATTACTCAGAATAAGACAATAAATATCATGGCTTGTGAAATGAGAAAGTGAATTTCACAGATATCATTAATCTTATAAATTCTCTGTATCAAATTTTAAATGAGAGTTTTGACCTAGTTTCCTCACTACAGAAAGATGATATATATGCATATATGAATATGTATGTGCATATGTACATACATATATATACACGTACATATATATGTGTGTGTATATATATATACTGTTTTAAAAGGCAAGAGGTCTCTCATTCAGAAAATTCTCACTATAGAGTGATAAACCCAGGGTAAGAACATGATAACTTTCAGCCAACAAAGGATATGTCAGACTAATCTTTGAACACTGCTCAGTAGATGGGAGTTTGGGGACCATATAATAAGGACCATGTTAACAGGTGACAAGCAAATCATGATTACTTGTCTGCATGTTAGTCTATAGATCTAACACCTAACACTTTTTCTAGTTATTTGGCATGAGTTGTCTTTATTCTTGGGTTGCAAGCATAACAGTGTGAAAAAATATCAAACTACATAAACTTAGAGAAGAGAAAAATTCTTTTCTTCAAGCAGCACAAACCACAGACAAATATTAAGTTAAAGGTCTAACAGTAACCCTTATATGTAAAAGGGCTGTAAAAGTTATAGCAATAACCAGAATATGTCCAGACAAAAAGGGTTTTTTGTCAAAACCGACATTTCAGGGCGAAGGTTTTTGCATTGCCAAGCAGACACACCATGCGTATATAATCAGTAAGTTATAAGTAAAGAAGGAAAAAAGAACCAACATGTTAAGACCCTCCTTTGTGCTAGATATACTGCAATCTTTGTGCCAGCTGTGTTCCAAAAACTAAATTATTTAATCCTGATGATAACTGATAGGTGGACATTATTATCTCAATTATGAAAACATTCTATCTTGGTGAGATTAAGTGATTCACTGAAATGGCAGAAGAGCTATGCTGTTCATCCTCACATTAATCTCTCTCCACTCTGTGTGTATAATAAATATACATAATATTTATTATAAAAAATGTGTAAGATTTTTTAAACTAAAATATTTGGGGGGTGTCCTTGTTTCTTAAAATGATCCTCAAAAAACTATTAAACTATCAGATAATTTTGATTTCCTCCATAGATATCTCCCTTTTCATATTTACAGTGACCATCACTACACTTGAAGCTCTCAGAATCCCTGGGAACTAGTGAAAGTCAAACCAAAGTTCAATAAAAACACACATAAAACTTGTGCAGTATGTCATACTAGATAGAACATTAATTGCTTTTCAAATCATTTGAATTGCTTTAGACAGACCACAAAAACAAAGAAGTATGCAAGTAGTTTATTTCCCAGTTACAGCATACTAGGTCTTTTTATGTGTGTTAAGAGAGCCTTACACCACCTGTCATATTAGAGGAATTTTAAAAATGCCTGAGGATAATGAGTGAAACGCTTCTCCTATTGATGGGAGATTAAAGTGTATCACTTGTGGCACATGATACAGGTTATGTGAGATACTTGCTCCTAAGACACATGCTCTACATACGATGGATTATATAAACATAGTTCTGTGGCTTTGCATGATCGGTGCTCTTCTTGACCCTGTCGCTCCACCTGAGACCTCTGGCATCGTTTTTTTTTTGTTTTTTTTTTTATAAATTTATTTTTATTTTATTTATTTTTGGCTGCGTCGGGTCTTCATTGCAGCGCACAGGCTTTCTCTAGTTGCGGCGAGCGGGGGCTACTCTTCCTTGCGGTGCGCGGGCTTCTCATTGAGGTGGCTTCTCTTGTTGTGGAGCACGGGCTCTAGGCGTGCGGGCTTCAGTAGTTATGGCTCGAGGGCTCTAGATCTCAGCCTCAGCAGTTGTGGCGCACAGGCTTAGTTGCTCCGTGGCATGTGGGATCTTCCCGGACCAGGGCTCGACCCCATGTCCCCTGCATTGGCAGGCGGATTCTGTGCCACCAGGGAAGCCCCAGCATCCTTTAAGTAGTCACAGCAGCCACCCTTTTCATATGACCCAGGGAATTTGCCCCAGCTCCTTATCCCACCTTCCAGTTCAAGACTTCTTGCTCTCCTTTGGCAAGCCTGTCTCTTTTCTTTCTGTCCAGCCCTCCAGAGATAACAAGTCAGTCAGTGCGCTACCTCTCCCAGCAGCCCCCCTTGATCCACCATTTGTGAGCTGGCCCTACCTTCAAAGGTGCAAAGCCTTTCAGTAGACCACTTGCCCCATCCTTCTGCTTCCCAGGGATGGGGGTGCTGGATACTATACTGTGTACCAAATAGAAGACCAGTGTACAAACCAGTTGAAGAACTCACGTGGAACAGTCTGAGGGCAAAGGCCAACTGCTGTTATCAGTGAGCAAAGTAAGAGCAAAGCGGTACCAAAAATGGAATTTCATTAAACTGTGACCCCTGTTTACTTAGCAAGGGGCATGTAGTGAACACTTTTCACAATTATATGTATATCAAAGTAAAATGGAGATCAAGATCAATATCTGTTAAAGCTAGTTATCGTTCCATTTTAAAACTTATTTGAGGGCTTCCCTGGTGGCGCAGTGGTTGAGAGTCCACCTGCCGATGCAGGGGACACGGGTTCGTGCCCCGGTCCGGGAAGATCCCACGTGCCATGGAGCGGCTGGGCCCGTGAGCCATGGCCGCTGAGCCTGCGCGTCCAGAGCCTGTGCTCCGCAACGGGAGAGGCCACAACAGTGAGAGTCCGGCGTACCGCCAAAAAAAAAAAAGAAAAAATCTAACCACAAATTTTTAAAATATTAGTTTAAATTATCTTCAATTAATTTGGAATCTTCTCTTCATTCATATAGCCAGACTGCCCACTTTTCTAGTCCACTGACTTAGTAGAAAAGGAAATTGAAATATAAGTTTTAAGGGATTATTATTTCTCCTCATTCTTGATGACTTTCTATAACATTGCTTTTCAGATGGTATATTAGAACAAAACATTGGCCTCTATACATAGGTGCCTAAAATTACTATGTAATAATAAGAAATATGACTTGACTCCTTTAATTCTCTAGAAGTTTCATAATGAAACATACAACTTCCAGATACCATCTTAGGATGTGGTCAGTGTATTTTTTCGTGGGGCTTTGGAGTAGATTCAGCCAATATTTATCATAACATAGGGACAGATGGTGCCATTAGTCCTTGCTGCCCACATGGTTCCAATGCTGTACTAGAAAAATTAAATACTATGTAGATTACATTTATTTAATCAAGTGTTCTGCCAATGAAGCACATTAACTTGTATGTCTAACTAGCATCCTTTCTCTGAGAGAGGTACATGAGTTACCTAAGAGATCACTGTTACTAATTGTGTCATTTAATCATAGTTTTATCATTTCACTGAGAAAATTTTTATTTCTCAACAATTGAGTAACTCTAGAACTCAGTATCTCCAGTGCCTAGCTCTCAAAAACCACACAATCTGTCAAAAAACAGTCCTTAAGATCTGTAAGTAATAACTGGTGGTTAAAAGCCCAGGGTCTATAGTTAAACTGCCATGAATAAAATCTTTGCTTAGATGTTTACCAGATATGTGACCTGGAGCAAGATGGTAATTTCTTTGTGCCTCATTTTCCTGATATACAAAAACAGAATAAATATAACACCAGCCTTATAGGACCACTGTGCGGTTTAAATGAGGTAATACATGGACAATGTCTTGCCATTGTAAGCACCTAACAAATGTTATCTGTGATCGGTGTCATTGCCTTTGTAGTAGCCTTTGTTCCCCTCTGTCACGTATCACCATAGCAATGAGGGGTAAACTAGACTTAAAAGTTGTTTGGTGGTACTCACGTAAATGATACAGACTTATGAATTTAGACTACATGGGTATATATTTGTGATAGTTTTAGGCTGCGTAGGTATTACGTGGTTTGGTTTTTAGAAGCAAGGTATTTGATGATTCTTTTCTCAGGTATTTTAAAGCTAGTGAAAATGGAAATTTGCATTGAAAATTTAGGGAATATGTTTAGCCATAGGGAATAATCATGCAAAAAAGGAGGGGTGACAAGGGAGACAGAAGAAATAAGCAAAAACTTCATTTGCTTTTGCAAGATTTAGTTGTTCATAGTGAAATTCATTTAATTTTATTGCAATCAAACAACAACACTTTCTTTCCCATAGAAAGAGGTGACAGGACGTCTGTGTGTGTGTCTTTGTCTGTGTTCAAGTTTTCTTATACTTGGCTAAACACCAACTTTCTCCATGACAATCAATTAAGGATTCTATTTCATGGTGGAGAGGGTGTCATGCGGAAATTTGATTTCTGTGTCTAAAAATGGCTGAAGGTGAAGAGTTCTCAAGACAGACACAGTTGATTCCCTAACAATTATTGACCCAAAGTAGAGCTGGAATTCCATGGTGTTAAACAGACTTTCTTTGACACAAGCTCTGCAACGAAGTGATTCATTTATAAGGGAGGCACCAATTGAAAATACCACTCTAATCACGGTTCATTTCTGTGATACTTAACTTTAATGATATTAATCAGAGTGAACTTATTTCATGACACAGCAATAGTCATAAGAATTGTTCTTCTACAAGTTCTACTTTGAATTTTATAACAATTATTGTGTCATCGTGTATCACAAACCCACTGGAAAATATTGCCATGGGATGACATAAAAATGAAGAAGAGACTATTAGTGATTATCTTAATTATCCTAGGAAGGAAATCAAAGCTCTTCATCAGTTAACTACGACTCTTATTAGCTGATTAGAGCACCCATGTATAAAATGGGTAAGCAAATTATAACTTGCAAAACTAAGATATTTAGCTATTAAAACTTTCTGCCTTTATCTTTTGTATATAGCCTATGGGATGCTTCCCAAAAAGTCAAAATAATTGTAAATGTTGGCATTTTCAAAAACATTTTCTCTACAATTTTACTTGACAATCCTGTTATAAGCAGAAGGAAAGAGCCACAACGGTACCTTGGAAACACACTCGTAGTCAAAAGTGAACTGTTTACTTTTTGACTTGGCCTCTGATGAGCAGATGGCCTTGAGCAAATCACTCCATTTTGCAGATCCTTAGTTCCCTCATTTACGACTGGTCCTCCAAATGCCCACCCTGTCTTCTGAAAGCCAAATGAGA
The DNA here is from genome assembly GCF_963924675.1 of Phocoena phocoena. Lineage (NCBI taxonomy): Eukaryota > Metazoa > Chordata > Mammalia > Artiodactyla > Phocoenidae > Phocoena > Phocoena phocoena. The sequence goes on from NC_089227.1 coordinate 97,122,997, forward strand.
TAGATGAGTTATAAGGCAGCAAATTGCCATGAAATTCTTTGTGTGTTTATTATCACTTTTATACTATATTCTAAATATGTGTTTAAATGTAAATCTCACTAATTGTCCATGAGGTCATCAAGGGCAGGAACCATAGGCAAACTGAAAAAAAAGAAAGAAAGAAAAAAAGAAAAAGATGGATGAATGGATTTTCTTTTGAGAAAAAGGAATTTTCTTGGGACGTTTGTTCCTTAAAATCTAAACAGTAGGCCAACGACGTCCGTGAGAATCTTTCATTTATCTGTCGCTGCCTTCTAATTATATCTGCCACTCCTTTTTTATTATCAGAAGATTTGAACATATTTTAAAGTCTGACTTCTCCTTTATACTGACTGCCGTGCATGCCTGATGAAATACAACAGATTGAACAGTGGTACCATTATTAAAACAATCTGATAAAAACCTGCAGTTGTGAGGTACACAAAAGATTATATTTGGATTCTTCAGGGAATCAAAAGCGTTTCACATTTTGGCAGGGACAGGGCCTCTGTGCTGCTGTTCTGGCCACTTAGAGCTCTCAGAATGCCTTGTGGCTAAGCCCATTTTGTTACAACATCTATAAGTCTTTTGTCTTGTTTTGTTTATTGAACTCTTTTTACTATCGTTGCTTTTTTTTTTTACCATCATATTTTTTAATTGAAGTATAGTTGATGTACTATATTATATGGTACTGGTGTACAATACGGTGATTCATAATTTTAAAGGTTATACTCCACTTATAGTTATTATAAAATATTGACTATATCCCCATATTGTACAATATATCCCTGCTACCCCTATATTGCCTCTCCTGTCTTCCGTCTCCCACGGGTAACCACTGGTTTGTTCTCTATATCTGTGAGTCTGCTTCTTTTTTGTTATATTCACAAGTTTGTTGTATTTTTTAGATTCCACATATAGGTGTTATCATACCGTATAAGTCTTTTCAGCACATGGTTATTAATAGGTTTGGGTTGCTCTAGAGTCTGGAAACTAAAATTACCAGGGATTGAAATAAATATTTTGTATCACTAAAAAGTTTCCAGGCTTTTTAACGTCCTCATTTGCAAGTTTCTTGATGCTTCTTGAAGCAGGAATCTGCTCTTAACCAGGAGAAAGTGATTGTAGCATTTGCCAAAAACCGTGTAATTGTGTAAAAAGCAGTTTTATGGAACAAGTTAATGTTTTCTTATGCTCCCGTGTATTATCAAGGAAAGGGAAATGCATCATGACTGACTCTTTTAGAGGCCTTCTTTTTTCTTTTTCTAATCTCTGAGCCAGTTTATTTTGGATATAAAGGAGAAAATGAAATTTAGTTTGTGAAGCAAATAGTACATTGCATTTGTCCTCCTGATTAAAAATGTGTAGAAAAATTTTTCAAATAATCTTGAAAACTGTCACAGGAACAATTCCTAAACGAATGATTCCTCACAAATTCGCCATCTTGTGATTCTGCTATGATTTGGGAAAATGCACAATGCACTCATTTCTAATTTTAATTTGTCTTGGAATCTTACTCCAAATTAATACCTACATGATATGTGATGCATATCCCTATGTACATGTATAACTTCTTAATTACATGCAATTGCTAACCACTTTAACAAAGCAAGTTTCGCAACTTTCTTAATATTTCCAGTGGGTATTCAGCTTCTTTAAGAAAATACTGAGAAATAATGATAAAGATAAATGTAGTAATTTATGTTTTGTTTCTTTAAGCAATTCATTCACTGAGAAAAATGTGTATTTTTTCTTTTCAACCAGAAGATAGGAGAGGACGCTCTGTACGTACCCAATATATTTTTTTGTGTGGTACGCGGGCCTCTCACTGTTGTGGCCTCTCCCGTTGTGGAGCACAGGCTCCGGACGCGCAGGCTCAGCGGCCATGGCTCACGGGCCCAGCCGCTCCGCGGCACGTGGGATTCTCCCGGACCGGGGCACGAACCCGTGTCCCCTGCATCGGCAGGCGGACTCTCAACCACTGCGCCAGCAGGGAAGCCCCCCCAGTATTTTTTCCTGAATGTTAGAATCTTAGTCACTTCAGTGAATTCTACCCCTGCTAACTACGCCCTCAAGTTACCCCTTACACGGTTTTCACTCAGGCTCATCTCAAATCCGTGTATCAGGCAGTGGTCAAAATGGCATGAGTACAAGGATTTAATGTGTAAATTCAACAGTATTCAGAGATGTATTAAATGGGCAAATCAGTTTTCAGTGACTACTTTAACAATGGATGACCTTTAAATGGTAATGACTTGGGTTGGATTCAAACCAGTGACCTAAAAGTTTAAGGTCCTGAAGCCCATTACTAATCTGCTGAGACATCTCGGGATGCACAGAATCACTGACTTTAAAATGCCTTAAAACTGGTCAGAGATGACATCATAACCAGAAGACGAGGAATGTATTTTTCAGGTTCCTGAAGACAGCGGGCACCTTCGTGTTTTTCATCTCTAGTTACTGTCATCTCAGCAGTCTTATCTAGTCTCCTACACTCCCTGTTGTCTTGTAGAAATACTTTTCTGTCAGAGTTTATGCTTTCATATGATAAACATTTACATCGAGGCCTGTCACAGTTGCAAGCATTTAAGATGCATTTAGAAAATGCACCTTCGTGTTACATTTGAATTGACATTTTCCCTGCAATAAAAATCTTCAGAACGTATACCAATAAAGGCCAACATCTTAAAAGCTGGCCTCCTTTTATGCTTAGTAAGAGTTATCCTTTAGGAAATTACGTACGCTTCTAATCAGCACTGGCTAATTGTAGGTGCTTTCAGCCAGAACACGCAATGGGACACACAATAAGCAAACTGAAGAAATGTTTAATTGTATGTGCAATTTTAACCTATTGTCAAGAGGGAAAATTGAAAGGATGAAAACAACCATTTTGACTGTGGTTAAGAAAGAATTAAAATATAACCGGAAAAGTGTGGACCCTCAAGGAACAAACCTCAGTTCAAACATTGAGCTGTCTGACCTTGGACAAGTCACCGAGTTACTTTAAGCATCAGTTTTCTCCTTTGTAAAATGGGATCATCGTGCTTTTATTGTAAAGTTGTGGTGGGGAAATGAGAGAGAAGCTCTAAATCACCTAACGCAGTGTAAGTCATATGACAGCTACTCTAGGAAGTGATGGCTATTATGACTATTCATATGAATATTAATCACCTTGATGCTCACCCTACCATAACATCAAAATGTAATCCTGTGTTTACCCTACATTTAACCAGTCACTATGGTGTAAAACTGCTATGAAACACATTATCCATCATACTCACCAATGTTCCTTCCATTGAGCTCTAATGTACAGTAAAAGAGCTCTGGACTTGAAATCAGGAAAGTGAGTTTTAATTCTGGTCTTGTTGTTTACTCGTGTGATCTTGAGCAAATCATTTAACATCTGTGAACCTCAGACTTTTTAGCTATAAAACAGAGACCTACTTCATGAGATCATTGAAAGAGTTACGTAATATGAAAGAAGGTAGCATTGTGCTTGACATTTTAGGGACTTAATAGTGTTTAATTGATGCTAATAACTTGCTTCCAAATATAGTAAGTGCCTTCAGAAATTTATACTTGGAATTAAGTCTGTTTTCTTTTACAATTTGATATATATTTTATGCCGCTGCTTTGAGTTAGTTGTCTTTTTTAAAAAACTTTTATTTTATACTGGAGTATAGTTGATTAACAATGTTGTGACAGTTTCAGCGGCACAGCAAAGCGACTCAGCCATACATATACATGTATCCATTCTCCCCCAGACTCCCCTCCTGTCCAGGCTTAGTTATCTTTTTTTGGGAATTGTTTGCCAAAAATATTCTGCAAACAGAACTAATTTATTCAGTCCACTTTCTGTAATCCATTAGAATTATTTCCTCATATTCTCTATATGTATTTTTGAGTTTTCCTCTTTTAATTTTCTCATTGCATGTGAGTTCTTTTTATTGGAAATGGTTAAGGTGTAAATTATTTCTAAGCTAACCTAGGCTCCAGGGTCCTTAGAAAGGAGAAAGGTGTTGGAAATCATAGATTTAGTTCCCATTCTACCATTATGACCTTTGACTAGTCACCTCCACTCTCTCACCTGTTGTTTTCTCACCCATCAAATGATGATGTTGCTGATGTGACTATTTTTATCAGTATCAAACAAAATTCTGAGCAATTAAGTACATTTTTAAATTACGAAGTAGTGTTACTATATTAAAGAATGCCGGAATAAAGACATCAGTAAACATGAAGTTTGAATATTTATACCCTGGTTTTATGAAGCTGAAAATAATATTTTGAGTTTAGGGAAAAATTAGATACTTTAAGAAAATAATTAGAAAAGTAGAAAGGTAAGTGTTAATGTAAAAACAAAACAAGTGATGAAATTAAAACTCAGATCCCCCAGAGAGCTGGGGAAGAGAGCTACTGTTTGTAAGGAATAAAGAAAATACTCTTTCCATGAAAGTAGTTGGAGTAGTGTATAAACAATAATTTCATTTTCAGTATCTAGATGTACATGGATCTCCACGTATTCCAACACCATTTCTTGAAAAGACTATCCTTTTCTCATTCACGTGTTTTTACTCCTTTGTCAGAGAACAATTGACTGTATTTGCGAGTCTATTTCTGGGCTCTCTATTCTGTTTCATTGGTCTATTTGTCTGCTTGTTCACCAATACCATACTGTTTTGATTACTGTAACTTTATAATGTCCTGACATCAGGTACTGTGAGTCCTCTAACTTTTTCAGAAATATTGTGTTGGTCATTCTAGGTCTTTTGTTTTTCCATATAAACTTTAGAATCAGTTTATCAGTATTCACACAATAATTTACTGGGATTTTGGTTGGGATTGTGATTAATCTGTAGATCAAATTGAGAAGAAAGAAGATCCTAACAAGACTGAGTCTTCCTACCCATGATAATGGAATATCTCTGAATTTATTTTGTTCATCTTTGATTTATTTCATCAACATTTTATAATTTTTCTCATATAAATCTTGTATGTATCTTGCTAGGCTTCTGCCTGAGTATCTTATTTTTCATGTGCTAATGGAAATTGTTTTGTGTTTTTTTTTTAAACATCTTTGTTTTGTGTTTTTAATTTCAAATTCTAATTGTTCATTGCTGGTATATAGGGAAGCATTAACTTTCGTATATTAACCTTGAATTCTGCAACCTACTGTAATCATTTATTTGTTCCAGGAGTTTGTTGTTGTTGCTTCTTTGGAATTCTCTACATGAACAATCATGTCATCTACATACAAAGACAGTTTCCATTTTTCCTTCCCAATATGTGTAACTTTAATTTCCTTATCTTATTGCATTAGCTAGTAGTTCCATTGAATTTATAATGTTGAATAGGAGTGGTGACAGTCAACGTCTTTGTCTTGCTATCTATCTTAAGGAGAAAACATTTAGTTTCTTGACATTTAGTATGATGTTAGCTGTAGGTTTTTGTTTGTTTGTTTGTTTGTTTGTTTGTTTTGTGGTACGTGGGCCGCTCGCTGTTGTGGCCTCTCCTTTTGCAGAGCCCAGGCTCCGGACGTGCAGGCTCAGTGGCCATGGCTTATGGGCCCAGCTGCTCTGCGGCACGTGGGACCTTCCCGGACCGGGGCACGAACCCATGTCCCCTGCATTGGCAGGCGGACTCTCAACCACTGTGCCACCAGGGAAGCCCAGCTGTAGGTTTTTGTAGACATTCTTTATGAAGTTGAGGAAGGTGCCATCTATGCCATGTTTGCTAAGAATTTTTATCATAAAAGTGTATTGGCTTTTCAGTCTTTTCTTTATCTATTGACCTGATTACACGATGCAAACTATTACATTTAGAATGGATAAACAGCAAGATCCTACCATATAGCACAGGGAACTAGATCCAATCTCCTGGGATAAACCATAATGGAAAAGAATATTAAAAAAAGAAGGTATATATGTGTATAACTGAGTCACTTTGCTGTACAGCAGAGACTAGCACAACATTGTAAATCAACTATATTTCAATTAAAAATAAATCAAAGATTTTTTTTGCCCATTTATGTGATAGATTACACTAATTGATTTTTGAGTATTGAGCCAAACCTGCATAACTGGAATAAAGTCCCCCTAGCCACGGTGTATAATTCTTTTTATACACTGCTGGATTGTATTTGCTAATATTTTGTTGAGGATATTTGCATTTATGCTCGTGAGAGGTATTGGTTAGTAGTTTTCATTTCTTGTAATATCTTGGTCTGGTTTTGGTATTAGGGTTATATTCATCTCATGAAAGGAGTCTGAAATGTTCCGTTCTCTTCAGTTTTTGGGGAGATTTTGGAGATTTTGAGAGGATTGGTGTGAATTCTTTTTTTCAGTGTTTGGCAGTACTCACCTGTGAATCCATATGGTGCTGGGCTTTTCTTTGTTGTGAGGCCTTTGATTAATGATTCATTCTCCTTATTAGTAATTGGTCTGTTCAGATTTTCATTTTCTTTATGATAGGTTGTATGTTTCTAGAAATTTGTCCATTTTTTCTGGGTTATTCAATTTGTTGGCATATAATTGTTCATAGTAGTCTTTTATGTTCCTTTGTATTTGTCTGATATCAGCTGTAAGGTCTCCTCTTTCACGTATACTTTTGTCTTTTTTTGTTGTTGTTTTTGGTAAGTCCAGTTAAAGCTTTCTCTATTTTATCTTTTATATTGTCTTTTTATGCTCTATCTCATTTATTTCACTCTAATGCTTGTTATTTCCTTCCTCCTGCTACTTTAGGCTTAGATTATTTTTCTTTTTCTAGTTCCTTGAAGTATAAAGTTAGGATGTTCCTTTCAGCTCTTTCTTTTTACTTAATGTAGTCATTTATTGCAATGGATTTTCTTCTTAGAACTGCTTTTGCTGTATCCCATAAGTTTTGGTATGTTATATTTTCATTTTCATTTGTCTCAAGTTTATTTTTATTCACCTTTTGATTTTTTTCTTTGACCCATTGGTTATTCGTAGCATGTTGTTTAATCTGAGATGGGAAGATCTTTCTGTTGTATTCCCATGATTATACAGTAGTTCTGTTGATGTGTAGTTAGGTTTAAGTGGAGAGCAAGCATTCTGCAGTCCAGTGATTAGTCTTCTAGTGGGCATAAGCACCCGGTATGTGACCTTCACAAGTACTTTTCCCCCCTTATGTGATACGGGAAGACCAGAGGTGGCTGAAATCGGTAATTTCTCTTCCACCGTGTGGAAGACTAGAGGAGGCTGGACTTGGGCATTTCTCTTCGCCAAGACTTGTTTGGCTGTAGTCAAACCCCAGTCTTAGGGCCAGGTAAGTCTAGGCTAGGCCTATTTTAAGGAGTACGTAATGTTCTAGTTGTTTTTGAAAATTTGTCCTTTTCCTTTTCCCCTGCTGAAAGCACAAGGATTTTATCCCACCTTTATTCTGAAAACCTGGTGGTCCTCCCAGAGGTAAATCTCATGAAAGTGTGGGTGCCTCCTCCCAAGGATTTTTGGCTCTGAAGCTAGTCCACACTCTGTCTCCAGTAATTAGTCAATTACTCTTTATGTTCTCCTACGGGTTGCTGGCTCCAGCAGTGATTTCTATTCCTGGTATGTTGTGATTCACTACATTTGCCTCTCTCTGCTTTGCCTGGTGACCTCAATTCTCTGATTAAGCTAAGAAGCATTACTGATTTTTTGTTTCTTCAGTTTTGTTCTTGTGAGGACTAGATTAATGATTTCCAAGCACTTGACATGTCTGAGCAAACTAATATCTTTTTTTTTTTTAAATATGTTTGCAACAACTGGATAACACTTCAGTTTTCTGAGAGTCTGCTTTCAGGAAGCCCAATGGTACATAAAGACATAGAACCTATATGTTTATAAAAATTACATCTGACAACGAAAAAGTCACCTCTCTCGGTAGTAAAAATATATTGTCCCAGGCATTCAAAGGAAGGTTTTAAAGAATAAGAGGTCAAAGATGTATTTACATATTTGTATCTCTTTAATGCATCTTTGATTGCAATAGTTATGTGTTTCTATAGAAAAGAAACTATAAAATACCAGTCTTTGTTTATCTCGAAATCTCGTTAGTTAGCTCTGCATGCAGGTAGACCACCATAAATGAACACCCACAAAGTCTGCAGTCCAGCGGGGGGATTCCTGTAGCACAATGCAAAACTAAGATACAACCCATCAAATACTGCACACTGAACATATGCTTGCAAGCCAGCCAACGATAAGGATCACAATATCCTCTAAGGAAAATTAGGAAGCATACCTAAAATTATACTGGCCTTATCAAAGCAATCCAAGAGCAGTGTAAAATCCAAAAAGGATATGCACAAAAAGTTGCTTAGGTTCTACTCAGTATCACTTACCTGAGTAATATGGAGTCAAGGCTCTGGGGGGAAAAAAAATGTAGATTAAACAAGGACTTTTTTTTTCCTAAGCAATTTTATCACCATTTTGTTCTTTAGAGGAAAAAATAAATAAGGCCAGGGGCTTATCTGATGGCAGCAGAGTTATTCTTTAGCTAGACAGTTGTACAGGGCTGATAGCTGGTATGCTTCAGGAGATCTCTATTCATTACTTAAATACTTTTCTCAATGTTTGGTGAAGCCACTAACCCTAGTCCCCCAGATGTTCCTTGCTACTTAGCCATCCGTGGAGGTCTCCTCAAAGCGCCTGGACTATTTGAAGCTGTGGGTAGCACTTAACGGTCACAGTACTGCCACCACCCTACTCTCACGTTTGTCCTGCTGGGCCAGGGTCCATGCTCTACTGGTTGTCAAATATTTGGAATATCATCCTTTAAATTGTGGAAGAAGCAGACTGTGATGTCTGCACTATGATGTATGATGTCAAGAAACTTCCTTCCCATCTTTAAAAATTATTTTAATGATTTAACCTATAGACTGGGGTGCTATTTAGAGTTTAATACCTTTCATTTCAATCCTGTAGTGATTTGGATACAAATGATATCATTGAGTATGATTTTAAAATATTGCATATATGTAGAATTGTTTCTGAAGTAGAACTAATAGGATGATACATACTCTGGTATCCGACTGGCAGATTTATTCTGAAGTTGAGAAATTCGTAGGTTTGAAAGTAACCCATCCCCAAATTACTCTTTCCACCAAGTCTTACAAGCATGAAAGAGATGGCCTCTCATAACCAATCAGCAAGCAATCCAGTGAACTTGAGTGGAAAAAATACAAGATATACGTGTGACCCACCTGGAAAGTGATGAAAAAAGTAATATTTGAGTTGAATTTCTTGTCACAGCAAAGTGACAACAAGAGACAGGGAGAAGGATGAGCTGGAGAGTGAATTAATCATTTTGAGGAAGATTTGCTTTTACATATTTAATTTTGAAGAAAAGTAGATATGTTGTATTTTCTTTGAAAGCAAGTAAGGCAAATCTTTTTCATTGTGAAACAACACCACAAACTCTAATTCATATTAAGTAATTTTTCTTGAATGCAAGTTCTAGAGAAACCATTCAAGTTGGTATCCACTTATTCCTACATCTGTGCACTTTACTACCTCTGAAGCATTGAATCAAAATAGATGAACATAAATCAGGAAATGCCTATTAATTGCAGAGCATTGCAAACTTATTTAGAAAGAGTTCTATTGAGAAAGATTTTTCTACACTCTAAATCAGAGCTGTCCAATAGAATCTCTGCAGTGGTAGAAATGTTCTATATCTACTTTATCCAGTATAATTGCCAATAGCCACGTGTGGCTATTGAGGGCTAGAAATTTGACTAGTGTGACAAGGGTCTGATTTTTAAATTTCATTTAATTTTTTATTATCTTAAATTTAACCCTTCACATACCTAAGGGCGTCTCACTGCTGTGGCCTCTTCCGTTGCGGAGCACAGGCTCCGGACGCGCAGGCTCAGCGGCCATGGCTCATGGGACCAGCCGCTCCGCGGCATGTGGGATCTTCCCGGACCGGGGCACGAACCCGTGTCCCCTGCATCGGCAGGCGGACTCTCAACCACTGTGCCACCAGGGAAGCCCCCACCAAATATTTTTGAACTTTAGTCATCTGGTAACCCATTTACCCAGAGTCTCCCATTTCTGAATGATTATTAATAGTGTCAGAATTTGTATTTAAAAAGTAATGGTTTTGCATGTCTTCCATTTTAATTTTCAGATGCCTGTTTTTAACGTCCTTGAACGTACTAAGCATCATATGTAGACAATACTGAAAACTTCAAAATTAAGACAAATTTACTTCCATCCAAGTAATATATGCATTGACCACGTTGCTAACATACCCCAGGAAAGCTCGGCTGTTTCTCTTACATCATACTGATAGTGTCTGTCTGTTTTTATGTGAAACAAATCTTCAAGAGAATCTTTAAAAACAAAGATTTATTTTTTCTCACAAAGCAAGTTATCCTTCCAATAAATTCTGAATTCATTATTGTTACAGGAGAGGAAGCAGAGTCAGCAGATGCATCTCTGCTTGTAAGATATCCTGTACCTATTGTGCACTAACATTTAGTCAATTAGTAGGAACTTCAGTAACACAATTATTTTCAGTTCTACAGACAAATCAACATCCTAAACTGAAATAAGCCACATGGCCTCAACAAAGTGAAACAGAGGCAACAGACATTTCTCTGGAAGGAATTCCAGGAGGGCTGGTTAAGCATAATAGCATCATGGCATGACTGCTTTATTTGGTTATGTCTACAAAGAAGGCAGAAATCAAACCAAGTAAACTATTTTTAGAACTAGTAACTCTATCATTCTTAAGTCCAACAAAACAGACATCTGTGGTCTTAAATAGGCTTCAAACTCATCTTTATCAGTTTTTTTTTCTTGTATTTACTTTACCTCTGTTCTTGTTCTATTTGTCTTTCAATTTCTCTCTCCCTTCTTTGCTCCAAGTCTCTCATTATTTTTATTTTCTTCTCTGATCAACTCCACCCATCAGTGTTTTCTTTCATTTCATCTTCAAATATTTTAAGTAAGAGACTTCTATAGGTCATATGTCCATCCATTTTGATTGTTAGATGAATCATATTTCAAAATTGCCTTTGAAAAAATTAATTGATACAAAAAGTTGGAGCTCTAAAGAGAAGGAAACAGTGTCAAATAATAAATACATTTTATACCCTGCAAGCGTGGAGACAGAATATTTTTGCATTGACACACATGGTCAGTTTTAAAGTATGTCATTTCCACTCACTGTAAAAATGACTTAATTATGCCAGCAGTCTCCAGTGCCACATGCATTGTAAGCTTAGAAATTATGTTATATTATATTCTAGTAATGATATATGGGGCAGGGGAATAAAAAATGTTTCAGATAACATGATTTGGGATGGAAATCTGATAAATGCAGATACTAATTTATTATATAGAATTGTGAATTTAGAGGGAATCTTAGAACTCATCATTTGACTGATGAAGAAGCTGATATGGTGATAGACTGAGTGACTGTTCAAGGTCAGACTGTAATTAATAGAGAGATCCTAAGTCCATGTTATCATCAGACTCTTACAAATAGTGTATACTTAAACGTAAACTGGGTCCTGTGTTTGCCAAATAAGCTAGAGCAGCAGTCCCCAACCCGTTTGGCACCAGGGACCAGTTTCATGGAATACAGTTTTTCCACGGACGGGGTGGAGGAGATGATTCAGGCAGTAATGCGAGCAATGGGGAACGGCAGATGAAGCTTCGCTCGCTCGCCGCTCCACTCCTGCCGTGTGGCCTAGTTCCTAATAGGACGTGGACCAGTACCTGTCCGTGGCCCAGGGGTTGGGGACCCCTGAGCTAGAGAACACGAAACTAATGTACGGTTAGTTGGTGTCAAATATTCCCCTCATCTTACATATGTCAGGTTGGTGGAAAACAGTCAAGGGCAGTCAGGGAACTTTGAGTAACTGACAAGGTGGAAATTCAGTCTGATTCTTTATTAGGATATTAGGCTAGAAACACCTTCGAACCCTATCTAGGTATTGTCTGTTGACTCAAGGTAAGCGAAACACAAGCATAAATATGGACTCTAAGAGTGGGGGAGAAATGTCACCAAAAGCTCCTTTCCTGGCAACCTTTCTTTAAAAGGGCACTTCTTGGGACTTCCCTGGTGGCGCAGTGGTTAAGAATCCGCCTGCCAATGCAGGGGACATGGGTTCAAGCCCTTGTTCAGGAAGCTCCCACAGGCCGTGGAGAAACTAAGCCCGTGCACCACAACTACTGACCCCGCATGCCACAACTACTGAAGCCCGTGCGCCTACAGCCCATGCTCTGCAACAAGAGAAGCCCACACAATGCAATGAAGAGTAGCCCCCGCTGGCTGCAACTAGAGAAAGCCTGCGTGCAGCAACGAAGACCCAATGCAGCCAAAAATAAATTCATTCATTCATTTAAAAAAATAAAAGGGGCACTTCGTTCTACCTAGGTGATCAGATCCCTAAAACTTCTGGGATATAAAATGCTGAAATTTCCTCATGAAAATGGTCGGCTGCTGTCCACTGAGCTGAGAGGAGGGGCCTCTCAACAGCAAGGATTTGATGATTTGATTGGGAAGGACCCTTGTTCCCTTGGTAATCTCATGATTTTAAGATGCTCAAACATTACCCTTGTGGTAATGCTTCAATAAAAGATTTTTAGGGTAAGGTGTTGACCTCAGTCTCAGTGTATTAACTAACGTCATCCATTTAGATAGGACAGAGAAACACTTGGGGCAAATAGTTCTTTGCTGTGGCGGTTGTCTTGTGCATTGTAGAATGATTAGCAACATCCCTGGCCTCTGAATGCCAGTTACAACCCTACTGGTGACAACAACCAAGAATATTTCTAAATATTGCCAAATCTTCCCCAAGGAGTCAAATCTCCCCGCGCTGAGAGCCACTGTGGTAGAGGAATGGATGTGAAGTCACCTTTGTGTTGTACCTGCTGTGTTTCATGTATTCTATGGGTGCTGGTGATACACTGGTGACCGGAACAGAAATGGCACCTGCCCTCAGGTATATAGCATAGTGATTAAGGCAGGCATTAAGCAAGTAAATAAATACAAAGGACTAATTGTAATAAGTAAGTGAGATGAAGGAAAAGAATGAGGTCCATGGAGGATCTTCTCAGCCTGGGTGGCCAGAGAAAGGCCATCTGGGCAAGTTTTGAAATCTGAAGAATGAGTGGGATTTATCTAGATGATCTGTTATAGGAAAATCAAGTTCAGGAGGAGGGAAGGCCAAGGGTCTGGAAAGAGTTTGATGCAATAGAGGAATCGTGAAAGTTCAGTTGGCCAGAGCAGAATAAGTAAGGGGAACAGTGGCGCAAGCTGAGGCTGGGGAGAGAATCAGGGCCATAATCTCACAGATGCATGCATGTCACACTAATAAATTAAGAATTTGTTCTAAGTAAATCGAGAAGCCATTGAATGTCCAAATTCTGGATGCCTGAGATTAAAATGCATTAAGTTCCATTGCCTTGAAGTACAAACTGCAAAATCCAATGGTGGAACTTCGGGATAACCTAGCAAAATGCATCCTTGAAATGAAAGTCACCCTTGTAAAAGTTGACAAGCCTGACTCTATGTGAATTCAGAAATTTCAGGAATTATTCTATATAATCTATTGGGGTAGTGGTGACATTTTTCATGTCTTTCTTGGTAGCCATTGGTGCTTTCCCTATCAGATTCATTTCTAGAAGCCAAGATCAAGAGCTAGTGGGTGTACCTGGATTCTTTAGGGGGAGGCTCATAAGTTAACAGGATATTAATAAAACTTCTGCTTCTACTCTTGGCCACCTCATATGCCTGCAGAGACCAAGGCAGGAAGGCTGGTTCACGCTGGAACGCAACGTTGGAGGAATAAGAGATGCACGAAAGCAAGGGAGAGGAGGGGGAGAATTATGGATTCAGATCAAGATTGGGACACAAATACAAAAGCTAACAACCACCCTTGACAGACAAAAAGAAATGTGGTGGAGGGATCCTCAGAATTGAGTCTCAAAGGAACTTAACAGTTGCTGCTTGAAAGTTGTTGCATTGATCCCACAAGTGGGGCAAATGTATCCATGGGAAAGTACAGAACAAGGGGCCTGGCTCTCTCCATATCTCCCTCCTGTTGACGTGGATTTTAAATAAGGTTTGAAATTAGCCATCAGAACTGTGTCTTCCCTATACACACAGAGACCTCACTAAGTAAGTAAAATCGACTGCCGTCCACTCTTTGTAGTTTTTTTTTGTTGTTTTAATTAGTTTTATTTCATTTTTTGGTATAGCAGAGAAGGGATGGGGAGAATATGGAAAAGTTTCTATCTTTTCTAGGGGCACCTGAGCCATTGTCTGGGGACTTCCCTTCCCCTCAGCTTCACTAAGGCAGTTTTGTTTCTCTTTTCTACCCCCTTATTTTATTTGGCCTTTTACATGTAATTTACACTTTAAAGGTTTTGTCTCTGGAGACAGTGGTCATTGCAGACACTTAGTGTCATCAGGGTAGTTGCTAACTTGGAATCAGTGACCATTGGAAACCTCTCAAAACTATGTCACAAGATTATAGGATAGTTCAGGATAAAGGGCTAGGACGTCTCAGTATAGGTCCATATCTAGCTAGTCCTGTTGTTGGGAATCATTAGTCAAGTGAAAAGCTGTCCCATTGGCCAATAACAAAGCACTGCAGACTGAGCAAAAGTTCAGGTGTCCACCTGGTTCCCTGGGTGTTGACTGCCCACTAATCCTTCACTTCACCCGGTGATCTCCTCTGTCACATCATGTCTCAGTATAGGAAGGACACAGAGGTTGGCACGATATAATCACTGCTCCTCTTAAAAGGATCTTACATATGTATTACATATGTATAATATATATATATATAATTATCTATTATCTATCCAGATTGAAAAGATTCTGTATATTTTTTATAAATATATATATATATGCAGAAGATGGAAAGGATATAAAAATGCGTGATACCAAAATATAGAGGAGGAAGATAAAAGATAATCATTTGGGGGTATTTGAATTGGGTGTGTGATTAAGATTCCCCCCTCCCCCAAAGCTGTGAAAATAGTTGGAGAAACAGACCAAGTTGTATAAAAGTGTTACCCTTAAAAAAGTATTAATACGTGATCATTCTGCCCTCCTGTGTGCCAGTTTCTTTCCTTTAAAAAAAAAAAAATTCCTCCTACCACTAGAATTCTGATCAGCTTTTTCAATTTAAGATAAAATGGGTAACCTAACATTCACAGCACATCTTGGTCAAAATTGATTATAAACAAGTGTTTTTTTTCCCCAAGTTACACCTTACTTAAGTTTTAGAATTTACCTTTCGCTTTTTACCCTCTTCTGTCACTGAATTCAAAAGTCTTCATAATAATATATTTTAGATAATCTTCTTGGGATTTTATGTGCTGCCTTTATTTTTTCTGTTGGTTCACTTTTTTCTTTTAATGTGTACACATCCCCGTGATGTTGATTTCTTCAAGCTGACCTGTGGTCCCTGCCTTCAAAGTTATTGCCAGAGATGAAATGCCCTTCCTAACCTTCAGCTTGAATTTCACTCACCTCTTTGAAGTACTTCATTTGGTTTTCAAAACTAAAACTTGTAAGAAATCTCAGACTTTCAGGACCCTAAATACAACATCAGGAATGCAAGAGGGAAAAAAAACCGTACAGACATACACAAAAGGATAGAGTATAAAATACTCAAAGAATTAACAGAATGAGAAAAGGAGGCGTTAAATTCACATCAAACAAAGCTTTGAACATTAAAGCAAATGAAAGTGAAGGGAAGAAATCTATAAGGAAAGCAAACAGTCACTGCTTCCTGACAGCTGCGGTTATTCATTAGTGTTCCATCATTTGCGCTAAATGCCCAGTCAATACTTTTGCTTCTCTGGCAGGCCATTTGCTTTGTAGCTTGATTCTTTTTTTTTTGGCGGTACGCGGGCCTCTCACTGCTGTGACCTCTCTCGTTGCGGAACACAGGCTCCGGACGCGCAGGCTCAGCGGCCATGGCTCACGGACTCAGCCGCTCCGCGGCATGTGGGATCTTCCCGGACCGGGGCACGAACCCGTGTCCCCTGCATCGGCAGGCAGACTCTCAACCACTGCGCCACCAGGGAAGCCCTGTAGCTTGCTTCTTCATGGGAAAGGATTCAGCTTGTCCTCGTGTTTGTCACTGCTGCCCATAACGACTACCCTGACAGTGTCTATAAGCTGTGCTGGCTCTAGAGAAGGTGGAGAATATTTTTTCCCCAGATCCCGGTTCTTACCCCAGCATCTCCCCTGCAATCCGCTGTTCACAGTGTTGTCACTTACGTTGATTCTTCCTGCATAAAATGCTGGAAGAGCTCATTTTATGTGGTTTTCGAATTATAACAAATTCCTTTCCAGTGTGACTCCAGCTTGGATTTCCTGCTCATCCTTTGTGTCCATCACAGCATAGAGCTTAGGAGAACTCGGTTAGAACCCAGGCTCTAGACTCAGGAGATGTGAGCTGAATCCTGGCTCTGTCGGCCACTTGCTCAGTGACACTGGACAGGTGACTTTAGCTCTCAAGACTGCACCTCCTATCCGCGGAGCTAATAGCCAGCCCCAAGGGTGGCTGTAAGAAAAAAGTGAGCAAGTGTATGTATATAAAGAGTTAGCTTGGGGCTTCCCTGGTGGCGCAGTGGTTGAGAGTCCGCCTGCCGATGCAGGGGACGCAGGTTCGTGCCCTGGTCCGGGAAGATCCCACATGCCGCGGAGCGGCTGGGCCCGTGAGCCATGGCCGCTGAGCCTGCGCGTCCGGAGCCTGTGCTACACAGCGGAAGAGGCCACAACAGTGAGAGGCCCGCGTACCGCAAAAAAAAAGAGTTAGCTTGTTACCTGGAGGTTGGAAGATACTGAAATAGAATTTGTTGAATGAGTGGGACGGAGTAGATATGAACAAATCTGGCTCTTATTATTAGTACTCTCTTTTATGATTGCTCTTCTCTCCTCTGGAATGCACTTCTCCATCTGACTCATCCACTAAGATCTGTCTCAGCCTCCACTCAAAAGCCTTCCTTGACTCGCTGTCACTCATTCCTTGTCCCTTCAATCACGGTGTCTTGTGTGTGCTTCATTATACAACCTGTTACACTGCCTTTGACTGCACTGCATGTCTGGCTGTTCTCGTAGACTGTGAGAATCACTATTGCTCGAATGTGTTTGTTCATCCTTTCAGTTCCCTCTGTTATCATGTGCCTGGAACACGATAGGCTATTTGCTTGTAAGTAGGACCCTGCTAATACCATACAGTACTCAAAATAACTAGTTTCTAATAGTGGAATTAAGACACTATGTCAGAGCTATTTTAGACTGGGAATTATTTTGAGGCTGACTCTAAAATTATTTCCTACTTAAAGCTCAGGTGAGATTTGTTGGTAAGTTTAGGATTAAGAAACCTATTTATAAGTTTTGCATTACTTATTATTTATTTTTCTTGAAGTACGTGCCTATAGAAAACAGAAATAGCCATGACCATAAGAATACAGAATCAGACAAAGTCGTAAATTCATGTTAAAATGACCACTTGGTAATTGTCCAGGCACGGAAAGTAAATAGAAAATTCGCTCTGGGAGGATATATAATTGAGAAAAATAAATGCATACTTATACAAATGCCTGATGACACATTACTGAATTTCTTCACTATTCCTTCAAAATACGTGACACAGAGAGAATCACTGTGGTAGATGGTCTTCGCAAGTTTGAAGTTCTGGACTCTAGGTTTTAACCCTATTATCTGGGTTACCAGAGGCCAGTCACTTAATCTCTTTGCTTGTCAGTTTTTTTCTTCTGTAAATAGGAAGTAATAATACTCTCCTACCTGCTAAAATGGTATCTACGAGAAGGAAATGAGATAAAGCAAGTGCAAGTTTTTTATACTTGCAGGTTCCATAACGTTGCAGGTGCTGTGAAATAGAGCAAGTTCCTGGGTCTTTGAAGTATATGTACAGTAAGAGGGGCCTGTCACTTTAGACCTCATATATTATCCACTACTATTTGTCTACTACCTCACTCATCTTCTCAGGGGCTAATCTAGCTGGACCTCTCACATTGCAGTGGCTCTACTTGTGATTTATGTACAGTTTCAGCAGCAAACAACTCTCCATAGACTGTATATTGAATTCGTTTTCATTTACCTCTGGGAGAAGAAAAGAACATCACCCTACTCAAATGGATAGGCACAGCTTTTGATGAATCCCTAATATAGTTTCCTCCAGTATCGTAGCAATTATTATTTAGGAAAAGACTATTGGTACAAGCCAAGTTATAATATAGATCCCTTTGTATTTCAACATTTTAGCCTAATGGATATCAATTAATTGCCTATCTAAAGGACTCGGTGGAAAAACATGGGAGCTCCTGCTTTAGCAGCGCTGTAAGCTCTTGGCATGTAGAGCTCCGTCATGTTCATCTCTCCGTCCCCAGCGTTGGCTCCAAGACTTGATCCAAGGATTCAGAAAATGTTAAACTGCTCCTAAAAGCATCTCAGTCTCAGTGTTGGGCCTTGGGGGTGATGACTTCCATATGCCAGCCGGAGAGAGACAGCGTAGCTGTAATAGGTCATTAACATGCTCTCTCCATCATTCACCTACCCACAACATTGAGGTAGAACCACACGGAAAGTACACAGGTTTTTGGCACAGGGGCCAAAGTACCTAAAGTATGCTACTTACAGCTAAACAATGGCTTGAAACTTTGTCTGAACCTCCTGCCTTGAGCTGTGTGTGGCCCACTGGCAAAAAGCTAAGTCTGCGGAGAAAAGAGTGGTTTGGGTTCCTGGCTGGGCTGCAGAAGGCGCATTGTCAGCCGTGCCCCGGGGTATCTAATGCTGGTGGGGTGAACTTGAACCTACTATTTCCTCTCCTTGGGCTAAAAAGAGAGTACCAGGGTTCAAGAAATCAGAGATCAAAACTCCAGATCCTTCAACAATATCTAGCCCTGAGAGGTTTTTGTTTGTTCAACAACTTTAAATTTCTCCCAAAGTGTTTCTTTTTTTTGTGTGTGTGGTACGCGGGCTTCTCACTATTGCGGCCTCTCCCGTTGCGGAGCACAGGCTCCGGATGCGCAGGCTCAGCGGCCATGGCTCACGGGCCCAGCCGCCCCGCGGCATGTGGGATCTTCCCGGACCGGGGCACGAACCCGTGTCCCCTGCATCGGCAGGCGGACTCTCAACCACTGCGCCACCAGGGAAGCCCCAAAGTGTTTCTTAAAAGGCAGTGCTACTAGACAGTTGTGCTCTGTTACAATTCAAGCACATTCTCTTCTGATGCCTCTACAGGCTTGGTACATGCCTTTATGTTAAGGGTTTGCCCCCCTGCATGCATTTATGTCTGACACACCTTGACCAGATAATCAGGTTAACATTTTAGGAGTCTATCATTCTATGGACTCCCTGGGTGATTTTGGACAAGTCACTTAATGTAGCCGAGTCCCAGTTTTCTCACCTCTGCTGTGGAGCGGGTAACTGTAATACCTGTCTGCCTATATCAGTGGTTATTAGGATTGAAGGTGATCAATATGTGAGCATACTTAGCAGTCTTTAGGTAGGAAGAAGTGTTCATTAGTGAGGAAGGATGCAGCTTGGACTAGATAATTGCCTGATAAGGTCACACCTCTATTATGCAGTTATAGTATTTTATAATACAATGCCTTCAATAATCAGGGAAATTAAAATAAATGGGGGCCCCAATTACATCTAGAAAGACATTCAAGAAGACAGACTCTCATTACAGGAGAAGTCTGTGGCAAGATACAGAACAACTCCAGTATGTTTTCTTGACTGGTTGTGAAATGCTTCTCTTTATTGTATTAATAGACATTCACTTTGGGTGGATTTCCTTGGGTGCAGCCATAGAGGGGGAAGATTCTTATGTCTGGTTAGCATAAGTTAGAAATAGTCCACTTTAAACTGCCAAGGAGAGAGCCATCAAAAAATTCAGAGGACTGTGAATTGGTTTGTGTCACAAAATGTTTAGACGTAAACCTTTTAAAGTTGACACTTTCCTTTAGCTCACCTTGATTTTATTCATTGAGTAATGATGACAAGGACAGGAAATGGCAGTGTTTGTGCCAGAGACTCTTCACAGCTCTCTAGTATTTTATATAGTACTCCAGTGATCCTGGCGATTTGGTAACGTTTGCTCTCCACTGTACAGATGCTTAAACAGAGGCTTAGTGATGTTAGCTCTTTGAGTAAATAAGTCATACGGATGACCCAAGACATTGTGAAAATAGGGATGAAGTGACTTTAGATCATTAAACAACTTATTTGAAATTATTCTCTGATGCTTATTCGACATGTTTAACAAATAAATGATAGCAAACGCATTTTAGCAACTTCCCCGGTGGTCCAGTGGTGAAGACCTCGCCTTCCAATGCAGGGGGTGAGGGTTCGATCCCTGGTCGAGGAGCTAAGGTCCCACATGCCTCGTGGCCGAGAAACCCAAACATTAAACAGAAGCAGCATTGTAACAAATTCAATAAAGATTTTAACAATGATCCACATCAAAAAAATCTTAAAAAAAGAAAAAGGAAAACACATTTTAGTCAGCAGCTCAATAAGCTCCCAGATGTTACCGAGTACAGTTTTAATTTGCTGTATGTGCCTCCAACTTCAGGTGTCCTTTTAATATTCCATATGCTCGTCCATTTCGTTTACCATCTGCAAAGCTGTAAACGATGCGCACATTATTGACTGGACTAAATATTTACACTGTCACCTTATAAAAATCTCAGTTGTTTCCCTCCAATTGCACAAGATGAGTTGTCTACTCACCGATGAAATAAATTGAATTCCCCCTTTTCTCTCAATAACCTGAGGCTAATCTTTTCTTTCAAAGACCAGGTTCTTAAAAGTGAGGACTGGAATAATAAAAGATTCTGTGGTTGGTCTGTGGTCACTGACTGGAAGACTTGTGTCTCTTAGTGGGTAGCTGTGCGTGTGAGTGCCAGGGCTGCCGTAAGTCTGATAAGTGGGGAGAAAAATGGCGTTCAGCCGCTCAAAACAACATCTATTCCTTAAACCATTTTCTGTGTAATTAGAATGAAGGATGCCGGATTTTATGCTCACTTAAAAAGCAACGAAATGATTGAAAACAGCAAGCTTTACTTTTACAACTTAGGAGCAATAAAAATTCTGGATCCCTGGCTGACACTATCTGTTATCATTCAACTAAATAATCCTTACAGTTTGGCTGAGGACATACCTGTCTCCATTTTCTTACTATTTGTTTTATTGTTTGATAGTTAATTACCTGCTAACAGGAGCTCCCCTTCCCTCCACCAAGAAATCATAAATACAGAAAAAGTAATAGCCTCTTCCCCCCAAGATGTTCACGTTTGTCTCATTATTTGGTTCCTTTGACAGTTATTTATTTGAGAGGGCTCCTTTCTGTGTTCCAAATCCGCCAAAGTTAAGTGTGCGACTTCTGTCTTCACATTTACTACTTGAACATGGTCTGTTTTTCTTTTACAATGATGTTTGTTCATTCATTGAAAGTGGCATCTGCTTTTCTTCTAGAATTGTCACATTCACGAGATGATTCACACTTATTAGGTCCTAAAGTAAAGGAAGATGTCTCTCACAAAAATATATCCCTCTATTTTTTAATTAAATCTAGTTTCTCCCCTATCCAATGTTAAAGCAAAAACAGTATTTATTTTTTCCATTGCTCTCTAATTCCAGAGGTTCTGCCTCTTCTCACTCTTCATAAGAAACAAAGCTTGCCTGCATAGGATGTGGAATGTCATGTCATTTCCTTGGCCCTCTCTGTTCTGTTCCTTTCTGGGTTTCAGCATCTTTTCTTTTCTTCTTTCTTTTTTTTTTTTTTTTTTGATTCTTTAGTCCAACAGTCACATTTGCTGAGTCTGTAAAGATGTTCAACGTCGCCGTTGGCTTTTAACATAAAAGAGGAAAGCTAAGGTGGACGTTTCACAAACAATGCTATGGCTGCTGATCTGAGAGAAAATACAGTTTCAGCGAGTTCTAATCTATGCCCTGAAACAACTTCAAATGGAATAAACTGAGAGAAACAGAAAAGAATCGGGGAGAAATGTGGCATCCAAAGTGATAAAATTCTATTTTTTTGCCTTTCCTCTTTTTTTTTTCAGACTTCAAAATGAATTAATTGGAACTATGTTAGAAATCCACATTTCAGTTCACAGGCAGATTTCCAGATTTTAAAACAGAGCAAAGCAAAACCACATTAGCAGTTACCTCTGCTTGAGCTATGGTCTTTGATGAGACTTTATTCTTATTTTTCATTAGCCCCCAATGACTTGCTTAATATTTTTGCTATCTTTACATATTAACGTATTTCTAATTGAAAAGGCATGACTTCTTTGTCCTTGAGTTCGATTCTCAAAGACATGCGAATGTCTGAAATCTCTCCCTCTCTCTCTCCCTCTCTCTCTCTCTCTCCCCCTTTAATGTTTTGTTTCTAAAGCAAGGTGGCTTTTTGGTTTTGTTCTTCTCCAAGAGGAAACTATTGTTTAAAATAAAAAAACAGGGACCGGAAATAACAAACTGATAAATGTCCCAAACTATCTTTATAGCATAAGCCCTAGGGAACAGCCTCCAGGATCTCTGGTTTCCATTCCATCAAGACCTATGGTGACCCAAATGTTGACATATGGAGAGAAACATCTATTGAACCGAATATATTGAGTTCGTTCCTCAAAAAAAAGACCTTTTTCTGGTTTCACAATTAATTATTTATAAAGGAAAGAAAAGTGTTTCTGCGGTCTCTTGTTTTATTATCCTCATATAAAACTTATTTTCCAGTTATATTCACAAGAAAGGACAGGGCTTCTGGTTTGGTGCACATTTCTGATGTTTGTGGTTTTTATCCCTATCGTCTGCTCCGAAATGCTGTCAGTACAGTTTCTCCGGCCCCATTTATCATCCTGTAGAGTGGTACCTCTTTACTGGCTCACTTTAGAATACCTGAGTTTGCTAATGTTGCAGCTTTCCATAATACAAAAGACCCTGGTAGTCTCCCTAGAGAAGGCAATTATGTATTATGCTTTGGGGACACAAAAAAATAGCTCATGCAGGGAAGTGCCTACAAACTCCGTTCCTGCTGGGGCTGACCCGAATCAATTTAAGACGCCAACAAATACAAATTGAGTTCTGGATAGAGGGTTCAAAACACCACACTTTTTTTACTGAAGAATCATCCTTCTAGGATGGCTGCAAATATTGAATAATTTCCATGGTGATTACTAATGTTCAAAGGAACTCTAAAATAAAAATAAAATGGACACCTCTTTTGGAGTGTCTCATTTCCCTTTCCACTCGGCGCGTGTTATATATTCATGCTTTTTTGGTAGCTTGTATATCTTTCTTTGGTTTAATTCTTTAAGACTACTGTCTATGTTATATGTTAATAACATGTTATTGAATGTGTAAAGTGTGTGGGACCATTAAATACAGAAAGCAAACAAGACATTATTACTAAGGTATTATTTATAAAGAGAGAGATTATCTGGTTAAACATGTCAGACTGTGGGGTGTACACTATTTTGTAAGGCATACAACATGAACAGGGGCTGAGAGGGGGCACCTGGACCATGCATTAGATGAACCTTGGCCCATTTGCATCCCATGATGCCTAAGCCATGATCTCTGCCCTCCAGACATGTATCGCTTGGGGTAGAGTGGATGAAATTACTAATGAATTGTACTGATGTGTCATCAGTGCCATACTAGTGATGATCATTGTTCTATTTAGTTAGATGGATAATCTAGAGATTAATGCAAAGGTTTAGAACCAGCAACAATAATTTTTCTTCTCCTTAATGCATTAATGGTTTGGGGAATTTCATTCTAGTTCTAGCTGGTGAGACATGGTGATACAGATAGGACTCCTTTGTCCAAGGGATTAGTGATTTAGAACATTTATTAGGTAAATTGAAGGACTGCCATTGTTAGAAAACAGTGGGCATTATGTCAAAACTATATTATAGGTTAGTGTTATTGGTGGAATTAAGTCCCAGAGAAAGGGGAAGGCCTGAACCCTGGTACCTGTGAACATGACTCCGTTGGGATATAGGGTGTTTACAGATATCATCCAGTTAAAGTGAGGTCATTGGGGTGGGCACTAATTCAATTTGACTGGCATCCTGATAAAAGAGGGAATGCTGTGGCAACCAAGGGTACAGAGTGAAGACAGTTATGTGAACATGGAGGTGGAAACTGGAGTGATGCTGCCACAAGCCAAGAAACACCTGAGGCCACCAGAAACTGGAAGAGGCAAGGAAGGATTAGAGTGAGCATGGCCCTGCCAACACATGGATTTAGTAGAGTTCAGACTTCTATCCTCCAGAGCAGCGAGACAATATACTTGTGTTGTTCTAAGCTATCCACCTTGTGGTACTTTGATATGCATTTAGTAACCTTTTCCTTAACATTTAAAATTATACCTATTAAAAAAATTCACAAGTTGGATGAAAGAAGTTGACCAGAGTTATGGCATATAAAGCTGCAATTAGATTCAGTTAATAAATTACAGATGAGAAGCATTGTCACTAGTGACTCACCTGGGAAGGACTGTTAACGTTATTCAGAGAGTATATTTTGTATTTAGAGAAGTTAAAGTGGTCAATTCAATTTGTTCGATAACATTTAGTGAATTTACTATATCCCACTTCCTTTTGGGAAAAGAAGGATGCAAAGATAAGAGGTGATGTTAAAAATCAGGTTCTGCACGTAACAAAGACCATATATTTCCTTTTAGGAATCTTCTGTGAATTTCAGAATTCTCTATATGCTAACCATGCATTCTGTTTCCAAAGCTCAGGTCTTACAGGAGTAGAGTTGCCAGGTAAAATACAGGAAGGCCAGTTAAATTTTTTTGCGGTATGCGGGCCTTTCACTGCTGTGGCCTCTCCCGTTGCGAAGCACAGGCTCCGGATGTGCAGGCTCAGCGGCCGTGGCTCACAGGCCCAGCCACTCCGCGGCATGTGGGGTCTTCCCAGACTGGGGCACGAACCCGTGTCCCCTGCATCGGCAGGCAGACTCCCAGCCACTGCACCACCAGGGAAGCCCCCAGTTAAATTTTTAATATCAGATAAACAACACACTACTTGCTTTTTTTAGTATAAGTGCGTCCTGTGCCGTATTGTGGCACACTTACACTAAAATAAATATTCACTATCTGAGACTCAAATTTTACCAGCTACCCGGTATTTTCATTTGCTAAGTGTGGCAACCTAGGTAGGGGTAAAAGTCATATCCAAGGAGTCAAAGAATCATCACCAGGAAGTGACTACATTAACTTCACTCCTGTTACTGCCTACTTACTATCTCAAGGGGTCAGTAACCATTTTCAGAGCCATTTGTAATACTAAGGTCTTAGGGTGATTTTGGTGATTAAATGAGGTAGTCCATTATCTGTGTTGGAATGGCTCCTGTGGAATAGTCAGGACCCTGTAAATGTTGCATCAGATTGTTTCTTCATCATCCAAAGTAATGCTTAGTAGAGAACTATCTTGTGTCCCGAGGCAGGATACAAGAGACAGCTGCATGCACGCATTTGTTAAGGATAATCTCTAATCCTTAGTGCCTGGTGAAGCATCTGACTCTAGAAACATCCAAGAGTCCGCCTGTTGAGTATGGATCCGCTGATATCACCAGTGTATTCTTTTCCTAGGGCTGCTGTGTCAAAGTACCACCAACTGGGTGGCTTAAAACAGCAGAAATTTATTCTCTCACTGTTGTGGAGGCTAGGAGTCTGAAATCCAGGCATTGGTAGGGGTGGTTCCTTCTAGAGGTCCTGAGGGTAAATATGTCCCATGCCTCTCCTAGGTTCTGGTGATAGCGATCTCTGGCCAATCTCTGACATTCCTTAGGGATCTCTGGCTGGCCTCCCTTAGCTTGTGGCACAGCAATACCAGTCTCTGCCTCCATCTTCCCATGGCTTTCTCTTTGTGTGTGTCTGTGTCTCTTCTTATCAGGACATCTGTCATATAGGATTAGGACCTACCCTAATCCAGTATGACCTCATCTTCACATGATTGATGCCAAGACCTTATTTCCAACTAAGTTCACTCACAGTACTCAGGGTTAGGACTTCGTCATGTATTGTGGGGGCACCCAATTCAACCCACAACAACCTTGTGTCTACGCTTCAGAGCTTTTTGAGAGCCTCAGAATTGCTTTTGATAACAATAGAGATGAAGCTTATTGTAATATTTGAGATGTCCCATGCAGTTTATCACTGGTGTAGAGAAATGAAAATGTTCTCTTTAAAAATATAGCGTTTTCTCCAATGTTTCTAGTGCAGAGTTTTAGAAACTATTTAGGGAAACGCATACCTAGGTGGTAATATATGAATACCATATTTAAACATTTTGTAATTATAAGATTAACTTCACAGCGTAGAATTTCCAACTTCAAGGAAGAAATATGGGAGAGAAAATTAGTAATGGAAACATTTTTTTTCCATCTTCCCTTATTTGTGGGCCTTCATCTCTATATTTTGACCTATTTAATATTTTTAAAGTATCATTCAGTTTTCAATTGTATAAACAGTGAGCCGAATGCTAAGATATTTTAAACTCTAATATTTTTGCGTGAAAATCTGTTTTCCTCATTCTCCAAAGAAATGTCTATAAATTTGCTCAGACAATGAAACAAATGCCAACAGATAGAATATAGCTATTCTTAAAAATTACAACTTTTACAGATACTTCCAAAATCGATGTGGTATAAGAAATAAGAAAAGTCCTGGGTTGTGAGTGACCTTAAATGTGAGTTTACTCATTTATAAATGAGGATTAAATACATAACCATAATGACATTGCCAAGTTAAGATATTCCACATTGGTAAAGTGCCTGTAACAGATTTTTACATGGTAAATATTCAAAATATGTTTTTCTCTTCCCTTCTCCATTTTTTTTTTTTAAAAAAACGCTCAGACATGGCGATTAAATAAAACAGGTGTATGTTACTGTTTGGGTT
The DNA here is from genome assembly GCF_963924675.1 of Phocoena phocoena. Taxonomy (NCBI): domain Eukaryota; kingdom Metazoa; phylum Chordata; class Mammalia; order Artiodactyla; family Phocoenidae; genus Phocoena; species Phocoena phocoena. The sequence goes on from NC_089227.1 coordinate 97,149,941, forward strand.
TTGCTTTTCTTTTTTTCTTGTGGTGCGATTATAGGGCATTGTTTGTTTTTGGCATTTTTTTCTGTTGAAATTATAAATGCCTGAATTTGGAATGACTGTCATTCTAGTTGCTATTATGAAGAAGGATTTACTATAGAAAACATTTGGTCCTGTAAACCGCCATCAGCAGTTTTCAGGTGATCAATAGAATAAATGTGAGAAATACCACCCATGATATTGTTCTTGTCCAGTAAACTATTACTTGCTATACAGTGTCCTTTGCATTGCAAAGGATAACAGGATAGATTATGTACACCCGTTTTGCTAATTTCCAGGAAGCAACTGACTCGCTGAAGCCTCCGTGGTGTATTTGGAATATAAATGCACATACTAATGGAGCTGATGTTATCGTCCTTAAAGATAAACAAAGTCAATAATTTACTACCACTGAAGAGAACTCTGCCTTAGATCCAGGCCACTTACCACAGGAAGGATACAGAGATGAGGTCATTTGTAAGCCACGTCCATCAGCTAACAGATGGTGAGACAATTTCTGTGGCTCCTCACAGAAGAAATTTTCGACTAGCACGTATCTTTACACACCAAAATCAACTAATTTGGATAGCCTGCTTGTAATTTATGTAGATATTTCCCAAGCACCTGTTATTTTCACTGGCATGCTGACTAAATACAGATCTTGGACATGTAGTGTCACCTTTTCTAGGACAGGTTGGCATTATGTAAGAACATCTTCAAATCTAGAATGGTGGGATCTATCCAGTAGGTATTTCTGTAAGAATGCATCTACAATTGTTAGCAGAGGAGACATCTGATGACGATTGTATTAGTCTGCTACTCTGTGGACCCACATCTGAAGAAGATGCTCATTGTAAACAACATTTTTTTCCTGGACAAGGGAAGCAAGGATTGTTTTCTCTAAACGTCCATGGAAGTAGTCACAGGAGATTGTATCCGGCTCAACTAGCATTCTACTGAGTATTACGCATGTCAGGAAAAGACAAGGCACTTGCTTTCATGTTGCTTATGAAGTAGAGAGATGGGATTCAATGGCTAAACAGACAGTTTTAACACATTGTGGCAAATGGTATCAGAAGGGTGCTCTGGAAGCATATGGAGGAGGTGGTCAACCCAGTCTTCAAAGACCGGGAAGCACTGTGAGGGAGAGAATGTCTAAATTGGGTTGTCCAGATGATTCAGACTTAGGTACAGGGCAGATGCTCTAGGTAAGGGAACATCTTGATAAATTGCATGAACAAACAGTATGTTGGTTCTGGGGGAAAATGGAACAGTACAGGTTGCCAGGGATGTTGTTAAGATGCCGCAGAGTGAGGTAGTGGAGAGGTCATAGAAAGCCTGTAGGACTGAAAAGTGAGTTTCACCTTTATCACGCATGCAGTGGTGCATTGCAAACGACGTAAGCCGATTTGGTCATTCACGTTTATTAGGTTTGTTCCTTTGTTCGATATTCATATCTTCCAGTAGTTAGATGTAAGTAATGGCTACAGTTAGTTTGTTAACAGGAAAGCAAGCCTCAGTCCTAACTCCACTACAAATTAAAACATTTATAAGAGACAGTAGCAAGAAGCAGACACAAAATCTGTTCTGTGAATTAAATGAAATCTGCAGCTTTCTGGCCTTTTAGACACTGTGACAAGATATTAAATTCAAGGCTCATGTGCAGATGTGACCATATTCAAGCAGCAGTACTTGGCTACATCTAGTCAAAAGCAAGCAGCATAACCCTCTGTCAGCAGTTTAGGGTAGAACGAGAGGGGCTGTTAGGCTGGGTCATTGTTCGCAATGGAAATGTATTTGGTATAGACTACTGGCTTTGGTTCCTGAACCCTGTTCAGGAAAGGGGAGAGATGCCCACTCAATATTACTAGTCTCCACATATCCTGAATACCTCTCATCTCACCAGTGAAGAATCATTTCAGTCATTCAGTATCCAGATAAATTCTCCAGGGCTGATGAGAGAGGAGGGCCATTGAAATTTTAGTGCTTACCTCAGGGAGATGGGCTTCTAGTTAGTCTCTCCATTGGTGACTAACTCTCCAGCACACTAACCCCATTCTCCACGAGGGTTCTTCATATGTCAACTCACCATCTCTAGGGCACGGATCAAAACAACATATGTGCGTATATCCCACTGTTGAGACAAAAGTCTTTTAAAGTAACATATAGACATTATAACAATGAGTTTTAAACATGGGATTGATATTAGTAGATTCCAATTTTTGAAAGCTGAAGGCAGAGGGGAAGGATCAATTTGAGAAGGACAAGCCAGACAGGAGGTCATTCCAACAGTCAGTACTACGCCATGGATCCTAAGGAAGAAAAGGAGGAAATTTAGAGAAATGCGTGTTTATGCTGTTGTACGACTCCAAAAATAAAAGGAAATTGTGTTAAACACTAGCACAGATATGTAATTAAAACATATATGCATATACATACATATTTATGTTTCTATATATTTTTCTACTGTGTGTGGTGTGTACTAGGTAAGTAGATATATATTTGTATATACATATGTATATACATATATATGTATATATAAAGACATATCTATCTTTCTACCTAATAGAAAACAGATTTGGATTTTATTAAATTAGTAGCCCATCTAATGAGCTTAGTCTAAAAGCCCATTATGCCGGTTTGGTTGTTCTCATCTGTTTATTGTTTGCATCCATTTCTCTGCAAAATGTGAGAGCAATTACCTCTCCAAAAACCCTTCGAAGGACTCTTCACCTCAAAAATAACCTAAAATGGACAGCTTGTTGTTAGTCTAATCAAAATTCTAATATATTTTGAAAACTGTTGGGGCCTCTCCCGTTATGGAGCACAGGCTCCGGACACGCAGGCTCAGCGGCCACGGCTCACGGGCCCAGCTGCTCCGCGGCATGTGGGATCTTTCCGGACCGGGGCACGAACCCGTGTTCCCTGCATCGGCAGGCGGACTCAACCACTGTGCCGCCAGGAAAGCCCGAAAGGTGAAGGACAGTAAAGCTAATTTAACATGCTAGCAAGGTTGTAGTTAATCAGTTTAACAATTAGATGATTAATAGCTGGGTAGTTAATCATCACCAGTCAGGAAAGCCTGCTTCTTAGCACACAATTAATTGTAAGTCAGCAACATCTTGCCATTATCTGTTACATCCAAACAGCTGTTAAATTTATGTTTCCTTTATCGTCTGATGATATAATTTTGTCATTTCCCTTACAACTCTTTCCTAACCCAAAATCAAGAGCAACATTCTATGAATGCCATGATGAAAATAATGCTTCTAACATATAACAGTGTTCTCACTGGCTGCTTGGGATTGATTGGTGACAAACTCGATTTATTGTCTTTCTCTTTTCTAGATTTCAATAAAGATTATTGTCTCTGTAACTAATTTTGTCATTTAATATCACATTAACTTTCATTCTCATTTAATTGTTCTATATGTGCCTTGTTTACCCCAGTAGATTTTAAGCCCCTGTGTCTTGAACATCCTTTGCAGTCCCTTGTCTCATCCCACATTATACATATTAAATTAATATCTATAATTAAGCTGAACAGAATTGAGCCTGTGACATTTTCTCAGTCAGTTGGTAGCTTTGGTATTGTAAAATGTACCCGACAGTGCCTAACTATGTCACATCTGCAGTATGGATTTCTGAATGAACCAGTGATGGAATTGGATAAGGGGCACAATGGGTCGCTTTATTTATTTATCTATCTATCTTTTATTGAAATATAATTAATTTACAATTTTGTTTTAATTTCTGCTGTACAGCAAAGCGATTCAGTTATACACATATATATATATTCTTTTTCATATTCTCTTCCCTTATGGTTTATCACAAGATATTGAATATAGTTCCCTGTGCTATACAGTAGGACCTTGTTGTTTATCCATTCTATATGTAATAGTTTGCTTCTGCTAACCCCAAACTCCCAACCCATCCCTCCCCTACCCCACCCCCCCTTGGCAACCACAAGTCTGTTCTCTATGTCTTTGAGTCTGTTTCTGTTTCATAGATAGGTTCATTTGTGTCATATTTTAGATTCCACATTAAGTGATATCATACAGTATTTGTCTTTCTCTTTCTGACTTACTTCGCTTAGTATAATAATCTCTAAGTCAATCCATGTTACTGCAAATGGCGTAATTTTGTTCTTTTTTATGGCTAGGTAGTATTCCATTGTATATATCTTTATCCATTCATCTGCCGATGGACATTTAGGTTGATTCCATGTCTTGGCTATTGTGAATAGTGCTGCTATGAATACAGGGGTGCATGTATCTTTTTGAATTATAGTTTTGTCCAGGAGTGGGATCACTAAATCTTACAGCAACTCTATTTTTAGTTTTTTGAGGACCCTCCACACTGTTCTCCATAGTGGCTGCACCAACTTACATTCCCACCAACCGTGTAGGAGGGTTCCCTTTTCTCCACACCCTCTCCAGCATTTGTTATTTGTAGACTTTTTAAAGATGGCCATTCTGACTGGTGTAAGGTGGGACCTCATTGTAGTTTTGATTTGCATTTCTCTAATAATTAGCGATGTTGAGCATCTTTTCATGTGCCTGTCGGCCATCTGTATGTCTTCTTTGGAGAAGTGTGGTGATAACTTCTCTTTTAGATGAATAATAGACAAATTAGGCAATTATACGGCTATACAATTGTGTTTGCTTAAACATCAGGGCAAAGGATGTTACAAATCTTCATTCCATCTCTTTTTCCAACTTACCCTCAACCAAGCAGAACATGGGAATCGTTTTTGGCTTCTTAAGTATCCTCACCTGTATTGTATACCGTGGGGTAAAAACAAAGCCAGCATGGATTCATAGATTTTTCAGTACGTTGCCACTGTTTCTCCAAATCACTACAGTTGGAAACTTGCATCTTGCCACCTTCACTGAAGCCATAGTTAACTTAGACTGTTAGCTTTCTAACTGTTAACATTAGAAAATGGAGCAAGTTAAAGTCCGGGCCCACTATGACTCTGAAAAAAAAAAAGCCTAATTTACTGCTGCCAGTGCAATGACACAATAGTTCCTCCATTTGCAAGCAAACAAGTATGACTAAATATGGACTCTTCTAGTCCTTGCCTTCACCTGGCAAACGTTTCTTATTTCACTTAACCCTAAGGCTTTATTCTCTTTAGTTAGGAATTGCTTAATGCACTATTTACCTAAGTCTCCTAAAATTTCATCATTTTTTTTCTCCTGTAGTTCTAAAATGCTAACATATCTCATGGATGTTATTTGTTATCATTCTAGATCTCATCTCCATCCAGCAGGCAAACAGATGTTTTCAAATGGATAATACTGATATTGCCACCTTTCTTGAAAGCATCCAATGTCTGCTGCTTGAGATTTCCATATTCCACTGAGATAGAATAAAGCCCCAAATTCACGCCGCTCCTTAGGGAGATTGGGCTCCACCTGTATCTGCCATCAGGCTGCAGCATCCTCCCTTTGCTCACTGTGGTCCTGGCACCCTGGCCTCCATTATTCAAGTCTGAGCTTGTTTCCAACTTTGCTACTGTGGTATCATCCAGTGTCGGTGTACCTTTCATCTGGAAGGCTCCATGCTGAGAAGGTCGTATGGGCAGCATCCTATCATCACTAAGGTCTCCACTCTTCTGCTACTTTATATTAGAGAGGCCTTCCTGACCATCCTAAGTTAGCAGCCTCCCAGCACTAGACCCCTCCTTTTTCTTTCACCCAGTTTATTCCTTATTTATAACTTACTGTTTATTACTATGTAAAATTATCTCATTTCTTTCTCTACCTATGTTCCTTCCTTCTCCCTGACTATGGTGTAAATATATAAGGACCGAGACCATGTGTGTATTGTTTACAGCTGTGTCCTCAGGGTCAAGAACCATACTTAGAACATAGATGCTCAATAAAAGTTTCCCAGTGACTGACTAATGTTCAGTGAATACAATTCCCACTCTCTCTTTCATTGACTTTGTAATTCTTTCACTTAGCTCCTTTCTCCTTTGGATTCCTTATTATTGATTGTATCACTCTGCACTTCTAATGATTGCCTTCATACCTTTGTTTTAAATGATTACCACATTGGCAAATAATAGTTACTTTTTAAAAATTTTCATCGAATGCAGTGTTCGCTTATTTTTAAAGGAATTTTCCAGCCATAAAAACTGAACTAGGATTGTGCCATAACGGCAGGAGCCTCGTGTTTATTGTGTTCATAAACTCGTGACATTTTCCACCTCGAAGTGACTTTGGAGAGCATCTAGGACAAACTTTTATTTTACCCGTGAGAAACCTGAACGTTGGGAAGGTTAAATGATTTGCCAAAGGTCAGATCACTCGTGAGCAGCTGCTGAGGCTGAAACCAAAGTCCACTAGGCCTTGCTGTGTCCAGATTATACAAGAGCCTTCATGATTTCTAAGCTACTGATGTCTCAGGCTGGGTGACAGCTTAGGAAAAGGAGCAGGCCAAAGGCACCAGAGTTGTCAGACTAGGGAGCAGATCACGGGGAAACATGGAATTACATGAATATTTGCACACTGCTTTTTATCTCCATCAGGCTTTTAATTCAGTGTTTAAGGAACATTTAGTGAGCAGGGCCCAAGAGATCTGGCTTCAAAGACCTAAGCAGTACAGGGAGAGTGAACCAAAAACCTTTCCTAAATTTAGAACATTGTCGGCAGTCCTTTGATATAACTTACCGTATCAGATTGGCAACCTGGAAATGTGTATCTTCTGTTGAGGAATACCTGAAAATCTCAAACTGAGAATTTGCCAGGAACTTTGTTAAGCTAAACAGCACAGAAAGATGTGAGCTAGAAAAGTAGAGGACTGTCACCTGTGCCTGATATTTGATTTCTTTAACATTTTTGCAGAAGTTGCTTCAGGGCAGAGGTTCTGTTTTGCTCATCATTGAAACCCAGTGTGCACTACAGGGCCTGGATCTTAGAAAGTGTTAAATCATTTGTTAAATAATATATCAGCGTATATTTCTTAGTTTTAAGTTTTTAATAGTTATTTGAGTTTTGGTAATAATCATATATATTTTTAAATTTTACATATATCTGAGCATCCAAATATATTAGAAAATACGATGATATTTAGTGCTGACTGCCCAGTTTGGATTACATAATTATTCCCAGTGATAATCTATTATACATCAGGGAATTAGTATGTAAATCACTTTATACAGAGACCAGAAATTATCAAGTAGATCCTTATTTTTCCTTATGAACGTTTAGTGCCAGAATTTAAACTTCATGGAGATGTTTCAAAAGAGTTTTGTAGTAGTAGCCTCAGACTGGTTTGCATAGATCTCACACAATTGAAATGTAATGATTTTGCAGGTGTCATTTCTATGTTTAGCACGGATAATGTATAAAGCTCATTACACAAACACATCCATGTCACATATTCTAAAACTTGTTTTCCCTCAAATGTCATTATTTTGTTTCAACTTGAAATGAGTTTACCGTGCTGTTCCGGTGAAACTCAGAATGTGTCATGCATTCCTTGCTTCTATCCATTGTCAGTGAAGAAAGTATTTTATGTCAGCTACCTGGCCTAGCCTCATTTTTCTCTCTCGTTGAAATTATCTTCTGCTTTTATTGTTGTTGTTACATAATATTCTATCACTTTTATAAAGAAGAGAGAGAAATTCAGTGCATTTATAATTTAAAGGTTTGCCCACATTATTGTTCTTCAGGTAATAGATTTCCAACCTCTCTTTATAATTGATTTGATCATCATACCAAAAAAAAAAAAAGAGAGAGAAGGAATATATTTAAGATATGTAGAAGAGAAACTACATTTTCAAAAGTTGGTATTGTAATCAGAAAAACTACCATCCACTCATAATCATAGAGTATTACTGGAAAGAAGCCTATTGAGATTAAGAATAAAAATTTTACTATGGCTTTAAAGAATCTCTAATGGGCCATGTAGACTAATTTTGCTAGTAGCTACTTTCTCCAAAATTCATGGTAAATAGGCATTTACTCAGTTTTGTCAAATGTTCAGAAATCCAGACCCTCAGCAATTTGAAGTTGTGAGAACTGCAAACTAAGCCAATGTTAAGTTTACTTAGTGCCATCAATAAAAGTATTTATCCATGAAATCAAACATAGAAATGGAATATTTGGGGAGAAAGCATACTTCTCTTTTTGTTTATTATTTTTGTTTCTTTCATCCTTTGCATTATTATTATTACATTCAAAGAGGTAAAACCCAAGAAATAAAACTAAATGTATACATTAATATTTTTAATTTAACATTTTAAGCTGTATTTTAAAAATCTTTTAGATTTTGAAATAATTTCAATTAACCTTTTTTCTAGTTTGTTGGTACTAGTGAGGTTTCATATTCTAAGTAAGATTAAACAAGAATGACCTCATTTTACTGCCATTTCCTAATATGAATAAATTGTCATCTAAAAAGTTGCGGCACGCCAACAGTTAAGGTTGAGTGGTTAAAATGTGCCATCATGTAGAAATTGCCCAGACTGAGAAAGAGAAAGACAAGTGAGGAAAAGAAGGAACCAGACAAGACTTGAGGAGAGGTGAGGATGGGGGGTATTGAGTGTGAGGCTGAAAAGAGGGATGAGTGAGGTTGGGGGTGGGAGAAGAGCTTTCTGTTCCTACATCTGTTTCTTAATCATATACATGGAATGAGAGTTTTTCATAGTTCTTTTTGTTTCTTTGTTTTTGAATGTACAAGTATTTTTGATAGAATATAAAACCCTTCTCCTTACTCTCTCATCTTCTAGAATTTCTCAAATCTTGCTACATTGATATACTGATTTCTTGCAATGATTGAATAAGTCAGTTCCAATATGTCTGCCATTGCTTTGCTTAAAATAATAAATGATAAAGATGTTGGCAGTCTGCATCCATGATTCTGATCACCAAAACAAAACAAAAAATGTTTTTCATCGTACGGTGCTATTAAAGATGAACCAGAATCATTTGGGGATAGTGGGTCAGATAAATCTCTTCTACACTGGAATCTCTGTGGGTGGAGTGGACCGTGGTCACTTAATGACCTTTCTCTACTGCCCTGCTGGTACCTCAGACAAAAACGAAGATGGCAGGATCCTACGTTTTCATTTCTGTGACCTCAATTGGGGAAATATATATTTCTATTTCACGAGGACAAATTTGGGGCTATCCACCTTTTTATATCATCGCAGTATGAGTCCTCTTGAGAAAGGCAGGAGTATTAATGCATCCAGCAATAACGATAACCACAATCACAACAGCTAATACTTAGCACTTAGGTAGGTCAAGCCCTAGTCTAACTTGGGACATTTGTACAGGCTCCACACAGCCTGTACATAAATGTAGAAACCATGATTGCTTGTAATCTTGGAGACTTGGCATACATCTGCTATATAATTTGAAAACTATGGAAGGCTTATCAAAAGAAAGGAAAGTTGTTCTGGGATAACTGGGAGAACATATTAAAATAGAAATATGGAACTTTCAAAGAGTTTTCAAAAAACATATTAGGTTGTTACCTAAAGATGGGGGTAACTGTAGAAGAAGGAAGAGATGCAGAGTCCTAAATTTAGTGTAAATATCTTGCTACTAAAAAATAACAAGATAAAAATCTAAACAACATCTGAAGATTTAAGTGTTCAACAACCCAGTTCGAAAATCCTCATGTAGGAAAAATAACAATTTTATGAATACAGAAAATTATCTCATGTGACTTTCTAGAGCTGACTGATTGTAACTTTTGTATAAAGTTTATACAATATAGATTCTGCATAAGTCAACATATCCAGTGTCAAGACAGTAAGTTAAAATGTGGCTTGGTTATAAAGGGAAAAACTCTGGATCAAGTATTTAGGACTGTACAATGCAAGATTAGTAATGTTGAATGCTAAACAATTTTAAATGTTGGTGATGCTGCTTGTATTTAAACAAATGAATTTTAGCTGTACTCCCAACTTCTGCAAACTCTGCCTTTACAAAGTGATGCTAAAATATGCATAATATCCTTTCCTCAGAGAATCTCAATGTGTTTTCTAGAATTAAAACTGACTGTCCAAACTAGGTCACCCAGACCCCTTAATTTTGTGTAATGCTGTTATCTTTCACCTCCTGAGTTTTCACAAAATCTATTTTTATTTTCTGAAGCAGTGGAGGATATATATATGAAATGCAGCTAAATGGACCAAGAAAGAAACCCAGATGTTTAACCATGAAATCTAAATTTGAAACAGTCTTTTGGAAATGCACTGAAATGTTTCCGAAATATCGTGAAGACCAAAACAGTTTGCTGTTGAAATGACCTTCACAGTGAACAGTATCAACATTCTGAGATTTATGTGGGAAGTATTCTTTCTTTTTCATCTCAACTTTACCATTGGGTGATAAAAATAGATTCCTGGGATGTCATTCTTACCAAAACCAAAGTCAATATGATTTTAAATTGAAGTTAAAAAAATTAGCTTGAAATATATATATACTTAATTACATGTTGTGGTGATACCTCATATTAATCTTACCAGCACTGCTCATTACAGATATTTTCAACTATATACCTGTGAGATAATAGGTAGGGCATAGAACCAGGCTACATGATAATCTACTTCAATAATCTTTAATTATATGAAAATAATAGAAATAAACATAATACCTGTTTTACAGTTGAATGACGAGATTACCTAACTGCCAAGGACAAACACGTTATAGGACCAGCGTTTCTGTCTCCAGGGTCCACATGCCTAACTTATATTCTACAAGCAATATACTTCACATCAATAAACGATGCTCTTAAACATAGGGAATGTCATTTGAAGAAAATGTGTTTTAGTTGGCAGCCATGATTCAGAAATCCAGTAATCATTCAATCACCTCTTTCAAGTTGAAAGTCTTCGGTGAGATATAATGAAAAGGATAAAATGAGACTCTAATGAAAGTGTGTGCCAACTCCCTTTGTGTTTCATTCAAGGAACACGTCAAGAGTATGAGCCATTTGGGGTGATATCTAGCAAGTAAATTGAAAGACATCAAAAAATATGGGGAAGGCTATTTTAGAAGCATGCAGTATTTGTGCTTCTGTGTCTGGCTTATCTCACTTAGCATAATGTCCTCAAGGTTCATCCATGTTGTCACATATTACAGGATTTCCTTCTTTTTCAATGCTGAACATCCCATCATAGATATATTCCACTTTTTAAAATCCATTCATCCATCAGTGAACATTTATGCTGTTTTCACATTTCAGCTATTGTGAATAGTGCCTCAATGAACATGGGGATGATAATATCTCTTTGAGATCCTGATTTCTAATTCTTTGGGATAAAAATGCCAGTTAACGCAAGATGAATACTTTCTAGAGTTCTGCTATACGACATTGTGTGTTTGGATAACAATACTGTGTTATACACTTAAAAAATTGTTAGGAGGGGGGCTTCCCTGGTGGCGCAGTGGTTGAGAGTCCGCCTGCCGATGCAGGGGGCACGGGTTCGTGCCCCGGTCCGGGAGGAGCCCACGTGCCGCGGAGCGGCTGGGCCCGTGAGCCATGGCCGCTGAGCCTGCGCGTCTGGAGCCTGTGCTCCGCAACGGGAGAGGCCACAAGAGTGAGAGGCCCGTGTACCGCAAAAAAAAAAAAAAAAATTGTTAGGAGGGTAGATCTCATGTTAAGTGTCCTTACCACAGTGATAAAAAATAAAATAAATGAACAGAGGCAATACAAACAAGATCATTGGGAAGCTCTGGGAAGAAGATAGAGGACATTGACAACAGAATCATGGCAAAGTTCAGAGAATAAAAAAAGTCAGACACTGGGAAAACGACTCCACAAATTGCATTCATTCTCTGCCTTTGAGGGAGCAGTGAGGCATGGCCTTACCAGGATCTGAAGATGTAATACTCGCTTGTGCTAAATGCTTTGACTGAACATTTAAAACCTGCGACGATAGCATGAGAGAAGAACTATTGTTATTCCCATTTCTTTTGTGAGGAAAGTGAGATGCACAGATGTTTATGAATTCATCAGGGTAATTGCTGCTAATAAAGCGGCAAGCCAGGGGCAGTTCAGAGGAAGGCAGCCTGACTCCAGAATCCTAGAGCTCTGTCACTATGCTGTGTCGCCTCCCAGGAAATCCTGGAGTTGTAAGTGTGATTGGAGTGTATAGAATGAAGCATAGTAGGAAGAAAAATCAAGTATTTCATCCAAAGAAATAAAGGATTACAAACTATAGTAGCATACATTCCTCAGAAACTGGATCATATGAGTAAAAGCACAGATGAATGAAAAGACATATCACTGATGACTTTGATGAATTATATTTGAGATGAATGATAACTTCTTAGGAAATATATTTTAGGTAATTTTGGATAATTGTTTTTAAAATTTCTTCTTGATATGCTAAAAATAACCAGTAGAGGGAGCTTTTAACCATGAGTTTGTATTCCATTAAGAAAAGAATTAAAGTGTGAGGAAAAGTAAAACAATCCTAAATATGATGTTTGTATGAAATTGTAAAGAAGCCATAAGATGACCTAGGATTTTTATTGCTGGCAATTTACTTTAGAAAGCAATCGTGAGGCTTTTTTTTTTTTTTTTTTTTTTTTTGCGGTACGCGGGCCTCTCACTGTCGTGGCCTCTCCCGTTGCGGAGCACAGGCTCCGGGCGCACAGGCTAAGCGGCCATGGCTCACGGGCCCAGCCGCTCCGCGGCATGTGGGATCTTCCCGGACCGGGACACGAACCCGTGTCCCCTGCATCGGCAGGTGGACTCTCAGCCACTGCACCCCCAGGGAAGCCCCTGAAGACTATTTTCAATGGAGAAAATATCAAGAGCAAAATCTCTGATGTTGATATGAGCCTGGAGGGAGAGAAATGACATATGAATAACCAAAGGTTAATCTGGGAGAGAAAGGAAACAGACTTGAAAGTCTTGTCAGGCTGTGAGCAGTCTCCAGGAGCTGAAAGTGAAGTAGTAGATGGTAGGAAACCGGAGCACACTCTGTCCATACTAGGGTAGCACCAGGAGTGGGGAGGGCTGGGTCTGAGAAGGATGGAGTTGGAAGATAGTAAGGAAGTAGAAGAGATTGGAAAGAAGAAACTCAACAAGAGGCAATAAAATAATCGAGACGTGAAGTGATTAACTTAGCTAGATGTGTTGGCCTGTTTTGCAAACCATATAATAAACTCTCCTTACTGAACAACTGTTACAGAGTGTAGTGATGATAATAATAATAATTACGTGCTTTCACTCTTTTGCTTCTCCTTTTAGATCACATTAAAAAAAAAAAAATTGAAGCTCGCTTTGGCGGTGCTCCAGCGAGCCAGTTTGTGGAATTTTTATCCATCTGCCTTAGTTTCCTGACTGCTTAGTTTGCAGTCTTTTTTTTTTTTGTCTTTTATTTATTTACTTCTCCAGAACATAAATAAATAATATTTATTTCTCTAAAGCGGCAACCAGATAGAATGAGGATAGATGTTCAACATCAGTTCCCATCATTCTTAAGAGTCTTCCTTAGAAACACTTTTGCATGATCGCCTTCTGACGACCCATCACCAGCATATTCACCCTTCGTCTTCCTGACTTGAAAAGGAAGAGACAAGATTAATCCAGTCATAAGGTTCATATACATAACTTGTGGAAAATAGTGAAGGTAGAAAGATTATTCGGGGTATTCAATGCCAGACCGAAGGGTAATATTGAACCGCTGTAAAGTTTGAAGTAGAAGGTGATACTGTTAAGTAAACTCTTTAGAAAGCTTGGTGTGGGGATGGTCTTAGGACAGACTCGAGAGAGGAAGATTAGCAGTGAAGAGAAACCAGAAGGCTGTACAGTCCCATAAATGTGAATTGATTTTGCTGGAAATGAAGGAGAGCAGTTAAATGGGTAAAAATAGAACAGTAAAAATCGATGATTTATTAGATGTGAAAATGGAGGAAATGATGACATATATCCAGCTGAAATGACTTGGTGCCATAATGAAAATGTTCAGGAAGAGAACTAACAAGGAGCTGAAAACTGTGAGTTTGTTTTAGACGCACTGATTTTCAGCCCTAGCATGAGTATAGACAAATGTACAAATATTTTAAAGATATTACCAGTATTCTCATAATGTGATGGTGTAGATCCCATAAAGGAGATTGAAATTGTGAAGGTTAAATTGCTTTCATTTTTTAAAAAATATAGAACTCAATAGAAATTAGATAATTTTTGCAGGAAAATATTTGGCTGAAGGTAGCAAAACTTTTTTTTCTTTCAAACATCTGCATTGAAACCCTGATAGGTATTTCATGCCACTGCTTTTTTGTAATTTGAAATCTAGAGTTAACTAGGTTAAATCAGTCAATATGCTATCAACTCTGACATAGTGGAATTGATTAGTGAAGATCAGTGCTTGAGAAGTAGAATTAAAATTTCCCCTATTTTTTATAACATCTTTATTGGGGTATAATTGCTTTACAATGGTGTTTTAGTTTCTGCTTTATAACAAAGTGAATCAGTTATACATATACATATGTTCCCATATCTCTTCCCTCTTGCGTCTCCCTCCCTCCCACCCTCCCTAACCCACCCCTCCAGGCGGTCACAAAGCACCGAGCTGATATCCCTGTGCTATGTGGCTGCTTCCCACTAGCTATCTACCTTACGTTTGGTAGTGTATATATGTCCATGCCTCTCTCTCGCTTTGTCACAGCTCACCCTTCCCCCTCCTCATATCCTCAAGTCCGTTCTCCAGTAGGTCTGTGTCTCTATTCCTGTCTTACCCCTAGGTTCTTAATGACATTTTTTTTCTTAAATGCCATATATATGTGTTAGCATATGGTATTTTTCTTTCTCTTTCTGACTTACTTCACTCTGTATGAAAGACTCTAGGTCCATCCACCTCAATACAAATAAGTCAATTTCATTTCATTTTATGGCTGAGTAATATTCCATTGTATATATGTGCCACATCTTCTTTATCCATTCATCCGATGATGGGCACTTAGGTTGTTTCCATCTCCGGGCTATTGTAAATACAGCTGCAATGAACATTTTGGTACATGACTCTTTTTGAATTTTGTTTTTCTCAGAGTATATGCCCAGTAGTGGGATTGCTGGGTCATATGGTAGTTCTATTTGTAGATTTTTAAGGAACCTCCATACTGTTCTCCATAGTAGCTGAACCAATTCACATTCCCACCAGCAGTGCAAGAGTGTTCCCTTTTCTGCACAGCCTCTCCAGCATTTATTGTTTCTAGAATTTCTGATGATGGCCATTGTGACTGGTGTGAGATGATATCTCATTGTAGTTTTGATTTGCATTTCTCTAATGATTAATGATGTTGAGCATTCTTTCATGTGTTTGTTGGCAATCCGTATATCTTCTTTGGAGAATTGTCTATTTAGGTCTTCTGCCCATTTTTGGATTGGGTTGTTTGTTTTTTTGTCATTGAGCTGCATGAGCTGCTTGTAAATTTTGGAAATTAATCCTTTGTCAGTTGCTTCATTTGCAAATCTTTTCTACCATTCTGAGGGTTGTCTTTTGGTCTTGTTTATGGTTTCCTCTGCTGTGCAAAAGCTTTGAAGTTTCATTAGGTCCCATTTGTTTATTTTTGTTTTTATTTCCATTTCTCTAGGAGGTGGGTCAAAAAGGATCTTGCTGTGATTTATGTCATAGAGTATTCTGCCTATGTTTTCCTCTAAGAGTTTGATAGTTTCTGGCCTTACATTTAGGTCTCTGATCCATTTTGAGCTTATTTTTGTGTATGGTGTTAGGGAGTGATGTAATCTCATACTTTTACATGTACCTGTCCAGTTTTCCCAGCACCACGTTTGGAAGAGGCTGTCCTTTCTCCACTGTCCATTCCTGCCTCCTTTATCAAAGATACGGTGACCATATGTGTGTGGGTTTATCTCTGGGCTTTCTATCCTGTTCCATTGATCTATCTGTTTTTGTGCCAGTACCATGCTGTCTTGATTACTGTAGCTTTGTAGTATAGTCTGAAGTCAGGGAGCCTGATTCCTCCAGCTCCGTTTTTGGTTCTCAAGATTGCTTTGGCTATTCGGAGTCTTTTGCGTTTCCATACAAATTGTGAAATTTTTTGTTCTAGTTCTGTGAAAAATGCCAGTGGTAGTTTGATAGGGATTGCATTGAATCTGTAGATTGCTTTGGGTAGTAGAGTCATTTTCACAATGTTGATTCTTCCAATCCAAGAACATGGTATATCTCTCCATCTATTTGTATCATCTTTAATTTCTTTCATCAGTGTCTTATAATTTTCTACATACACGTCTTTTGTCTCCTTAGGTAGGTTTATTCCTAGATATTTCATTCTTTTTGTTGCAATGGTAAATGGGAGTGTTTTCTTGATTTCACTTTCAGATTTTTCATCATTAGTGTATAGGAATGCCAGAGATTTCTGTGCATTAATTTTGTATCCTGCTACTTTACCAAATCCATTGATTAGCTCTAGTAGTTTTCTGGTAGCATCTTTAGGATTCTCTATGTATACTATCATGTCATCTGCAAACAGTGACAGCTTTACTTCTTCTTTTTCGATTTGGATTTCTTTTATTTCCTTTTCTTCTCTGATTGCTGTGGCTAAAACTTCCAAAACTATGTTGAATAAGATTGGTGAGTGTGGGCAACCTTGTCTTGTTCCTGATCTTAGTGGAAATGCTTTCAGTTTTTCACCATTGAGGATGATGTTGGCTGTGGGCTTGTCATATGTGGCCTTTATTATGTTGAGGAAAGTTCCCTCTATGCCAGCTTTCTGCAGGGTTTTTATCATAAATGGTTGTTGAATTTTGTCAAAAGCTTTCTCTGCATCTATTGAGATGATCAAATGGTTTTTCTCCTTCAATTTGTTAATATGGTTTATCACATTGATAGATTTGCGTATATTGAAGAATCCTTGCATTCCTGGGATAAACCCCACTTGTTCATGGTGTATGATCCTTTTAATGTGCTGTTGGATTCT
Source organism: Phocoena phocoena (assembly GCF_963924675.1). NCBI lineage: Eukaryota > Metazoa > Chordata > Mammalia > Artiodactyla > Phocoenidae > Phocoena > Phocoena phocoena. The sequence continues at coordinate 97,166,875 of NC_089227.1, forward strand.
GTTTGCTAGTATTTTGTTGAGGATTTTTGCATCTATGTTCATCAGTGATATTGACCTGTAGTTTTCTTTCTTTGTGACATCCTTGTCTGGTTTTGGTGTCAAGGTGATGGTGGCCTCGTAGAAGGAATTTGGGAGTGTTCCTCCCTCTGCTGTATTTTGGAAGAATTTGAGAAGGATAGGTGTTAGCTCTTCTCTAAATGTTTGATAGAATTCACCTGTGAAGCCATCTGGTCCTGGGCTTTTGTTTGTTGGAAGATTTTTACTCACAGTTTCAATTTCAGTGCTTGTGATTGGTCTGTTCATATTTTCTATTTCTTCCTGATTCAGTCTTGGCAGGTTGTGCATTTCTATGAATTTGTCCATTTCTTCCAGGTTGTCCATTTTATTGGCATAGAGTTGCTTGTAGTAATCTCTCATGATCTTTTGTATTTCTGCAGTGTCAGTTGTTACTTCTCCTTTTTCATTTCTAATTCTATTGATTTGAGTCTTCTCCCTTTTTTTCTTGATGAGTCTGGCTAATGGTTTATCAATTTTGTTTATCTTCTCAAAGAACCAGCTTTTAGTGTTATTGATCTTTGCTATCATTTCCTTCATTTCTTTTTCATTTATTTCTGATTTGATTTTTATGATTTCTTTCCTTCTGCTAACTTTGGGGTTTTTTTTATTCTTCTTTCTCTAATTGCTTTAGGTGCAAGGTTAGGTTGTTTATTCTAGATGTTTCCTGCTTCTTAAGGTGGGCTTGTATTGCTATAAACTTCCCTCTTAGAACTGCTTTTGCTGCATCCCATAGGTTTTGGGTCGTTGTGTCTCCATTGTCATTTGTTTCTAGGTATTTTTTTATTTCCTCTTTGATTTCTTCAGTGATCATTTCATTAATAAGTAGTGTATTGTTTAGCCTCCATGTGTTTGTATTTTTTACAGATCTTTTCCTGTAATTGATATCTAGTCTCATGTCATTGTGGTCGGAAAAGATACTTGATACAATTTCAATTTTCTTAAATTTACCAAGGCTTGATTTGTGACCCAAGATATGATCTATCCTGGAGAATGTTCCATGAGCACTTGAGAAAAATGTGTATTCTGTTGTTTTTGGATGGAGTGTCCTATAAATATCAGTTAAGTCCATCTTGTTTAATGTATCATTTAAAGCTTGTGTTTCCTTATTTATTTTCATTTTGGATGATCTGTCCTTTGGTGAAAGTTGGGTGTTAAAGTCCCCTACTATGAATGTGTTACTGTCGATTTCCCCTTTTATGGCTGTTAGTATTTGCCTTATGTATTGAGGTGCTCCTGTGTTGGGTGCATAAATATTTACAATTGTTATATCTTCTTCTTGGATCAATCCCTTGATCATTTTGTAGTGTCCTTTGTCTCTTCTAATAGTCTTTATTTTAAAGTCTATTTTGTCTGTTATGACAATTGCTACTCCAGCTTTCTTTTAGTTTCATTTGCATGGAATATCTTTTTCCATCCCCTTACTTTCAGTCTGTATGTGTCTCTAGGTCTGAAGAGGGTCTCTTGTAGACAGCCTATATATGGGTCTTGTTTTTGTATCCATTCAGCCAATCTGTGTCTTTTGGTGGAAGCATTTAGTCCATTTACATTTAAGGTAATTATCGATATGTATGTTCCTATTCCCATTTTCTAAATTGTTTTGGGTTCATTATTATAGGTCTTTTCCTTCTCTTGTGTTTCTTGCCTAGAGAAGTTCCTTTAGCATTTGCTGTAAAGCTGGTTTGGTGGTGCTGAAATCTCTCAGCTTTTGCTTGTCTGTAAAGGTTTTAATTTCTCCATCAAATCTGAATGAGATCCTTGCTGGGTAGAGTAATCTTGGTTGCAGATTTTGCTCCTTCATCAGTTTCAGTGTGTCCTGCCACTCCCTTCTGGCTTGCAGAGTTTCTGCTGAGAGATCAGCTGTTAACCTTATGGGGATTCCCTTGTGTGTTATTTGTTGTTTTTCCCGTGCTGCTTTTAATATGCTTTCTTTGTATTTAATTTTTGACAGTTTGATTAATATGTGTCTTGGCGTATTTCTCCTTGGATTTATCCTGTATGGGACTCTCTCTGCTTCCTGGACTTGATTGACTATTTCCTTTCCCATATTAGGGAAGTTTTCAACTATAATCTCTTCAAATATTTTTTTAGTCCCTTTCTTTTCCTCTTCTTCTTCTGGAACCCCTATAATTCGAATGTTGGTGCGTTTAATGTTGTCCCAGAGGTCTCTGAGACTGTTCTCAGTTCTTTTCATTCTTTTTTCTTTGTTCTGCTCTGCAGTAGTTATTTCCACTATTTTATCTTCCAGGTCACTTATCCGTTCTTCTGCCTCAGTTATTCTGCTGTTGATCCCATCTAGAGTCTTTTTCATTTCATTTAGTGTGTTGTTCATCATTGTTTGTTTCATCTTTAATTCTTCTAAGTCCTTGTTAAATGTTTCTTGCATTTTGTCTATTCTATTTCCAAGATTTTGGATCATCTTTACTATCATTATTCTGAATTCTTTTTCAGGTAGACTGCCTATTTCCTCTTCGTTTGTTAGGTCTGGTGCGTTTTTATCTTGCTCCTTCATCTGCTGTGTGTTTTTCTGTCTTCTCATTTTGCTTATCTTACTGTGTTTGGGGTCTCCTTTTTGCAGGCTGCAGGTTTGTAGTTCCCGTTGTTTTTGATGTCTGTCCCCAGTGGCTAAGGTTGTTTCAGTGGGTTGTGTAGGCTTCCTGGTGGAGGGGACTAGTGCCTGTGTTCTGGTGGATGAGGCTGGATCTTGTCTCTTTAGTGGGCAGGTCCACGTCTGGTGGTGTGTTTTGGGGTGTCTGTGGACTTATTATGATTTTAGGCAGCCTCTCTGCTAATGGGTGGGGTTGTGTTCCTGTTTTGCTAGTTGTTTGGCATAGGTTGTCCAGCAGTGTAGCTTGCTTGTCGTTGAGTGAAGCTGGGTGCTGGTGTTGAGATGGAGATCTCCGGGAGATTTTTGCCATTTGATATTATGTGGAGCTGGGAGGTCTCTTGTGGACCAGTGTCCTGAAGTTGGCTCTCCCACCTCAGAGGCACAGCACTGACTCCTGCCTGCAGCACCAAGAGCCTGTCATCCACATGGCTTGACGGTGGACTCTAGTCTCAACAGTCCTGTTAGACAGCAGTATGACAGCATCTAGTAAAATGTTATATTTTGGTGAATTACAGGCCCATTGGTAAATGCAGTCCTATCCGAAGGAAATGCCATACACTCCTTAACTTAGTTCTTTGATCCTTTATTTCCTTGGCGCTTGTCCAATTTCACTTGCTCATAGGGTGCGGTGTCCACAGGCCTCTCACCCAGGACTTCAGACCAGAGCTCCTAGTGTGAAAGGGCTGTGCTGACAGCTCTGCTCTGGGTGGGGTACAGAAGCTGCACACAACACTCCAAAATTTCCCCTATTTTGTTATTATGGGGAAAGCGTGTCAGAGTCCAGAGGAAATAACGATAGGTATTATATGACAAGGGACTTGACAAGATGGCTCGTGTGCCTCCTTTAAAATCGAACCATCGGAAGAGTTCATTGGACAAAGTTGTAGAAGGCCTGTTTTTCTCTTGACACGATGACCTTATTCACCAGGGGTATGTGTCATCCCCAGAATGCTTATAAATGCATGTTATTACACTCTGATGATTAGATCAAGTTATGCATGTATACTTTTGTCTTTAGCTCAAAAATAATAAAAAGGTCACTCATTTTAGAAGGACATTTTGGAAGCTCCATTGTAACTCACTATTTTCTTTGCAATTCCTGCCTAATGCAGTGACATTTTATTTTAACATGTGTCTTTTAAGTATATGTCTGAAAATCATAAGCATGCATGGCACTAGCCTCTGGATAAATTTACATGAATAAAATGGTAATATGACTATATGTGGCCTTCAGTCAGTAGCACTAATGAATGATGTTTATAAATGAGAACTAATATTTTTAAGCACCAAGCCATAGGGAACAGCAGCCCAAAGAAAGCCAAACTGTAAGTCATGACAGAAACAGAAGCATTCTGGGAAATATCACTTCGGCATTAACTTGTGGGAATAATTGCAAATGTTTTTGCTTAAATTTGAAAGGGTTCAGGAAGAGTTTTCTTTTTTAAGTTAGTAGTTTTTGCAATAAAAAATATATTTAGGGCTTCCCTGGTGGCGCAGTGGTTGAGAGTCCGCCTGCCAATGCAGGGGACACGGGTTCGTGCACCGGTCCAGGAAGATCCCACATGCCACGGAGCAGCTGGGCCCGTGAGCCATGGCTGCTGAGCCTGAGCGTCCAGAGCCTGTGCTCCGCAACGGGAGAGGCCACAGCAGTGAGAGGCCCATGTACCGCAAAAAACAAAACAAAACAAACAAACAAACAAATATTTAATTTTAAATAACATTTTAACAAGAATCATGACAACCTGGTTAAATATCAAAGAATTAAACTAGATATATACTAAATATTAGCAAAAGTAAACCTTATTTAAAGAGCTGATTTCAAAGACTTCCATTTTCAAGCTGATTCTTCTTTCATTATTTAAAATTAGTAGAGAGACCGGAAACTGATTCTGGCTCACGTACTTTTCTCATTTAATTAGCAAGTATTTACCAAGTAGTTTCTATGTACTTGGCACTGTTCTGGAGATTTTATGATGGTAGAATTTCAAGGAGCAAATTGCTTTTCTTGGTGTGCCTGCATTGCCTGAAAATGGAATTGTTAGGACAAACCTCTTAAGATGCCAACAGCTTTTCCTACGTTTTTAGGAAAGATTACCAAGACCTCCCATGTTGGAACTACCTTTCATCTTACACAAATTCAGTAGGACACATGGCTGTTTCAGGTTTCTATCTTGGTGGTAGACATGTTTCCAGGGGAGCCCAGTTACATGAGTGAATACAATAAAGGAGGCTTTGATATCCAGTGGCCTTTCTACTAATATGCTTTTACACATATAGCTCAAGTTATGCCCCAGTTAGTCCCACTTTCCCTACCTTCATAATCGAGGGCTGAAGACAATGGGAAGAATATGTCCTCTGTAGAGAGTATACTTGCGTTTTGTGAAGCCGACGAGATTGATGTGATTTTTGTATTTTTTTTTTCTTTTTTTATAATAAAGTTGTAAATATGCAACTTCCTATTCCAATTTTCTGTTAGAACAAATTTGGAATTTCAAGGTTCTTGCTCTAGGGCATTGTAAGTCAGAGTAACTGAGAATAATCATGTTTGCTAGTTTACTTTTTTATTGAAGTATAGTTGATTTACAATATTGTGTTAGTTTCCAGTGTACAGCAAAGTGCTGTAGTTATTTTTTTCAGATTATATTGCATTGTAGGTTATCACAAGATATTGAATGTAATTCCCTGTGCTATGAATTCTTGTTGCTTATCTATTTGATGTATAGTAGTTTGTATCTGTTAATCCCATACTCCTAATTTGTAACCATAAATTTGTTTTGGTAACAATGTTATGTTTACTCCCTTCGGTAACCATGAATTTGTTTTCTATGTCTGTGAGTCTGTGGGACTGTCATCTGAAGAGCATAGAAACGTTAGAAACGTTAACAGAATCATCCTATCGTGTTCTTAAAAAAGAAACAACTAATGCATTACTGATTTATGTACCCAATAATAATATCAAGGTTCTGATGGATTCCAGAATTTTCACTTTATTTGGAATCATGGCCAGTGCTAGGTACACAGAATTAGTTCTGTGCAGGCATTATTCTAAGAGCTTTTAATTTATTATCTTTTATCCTCACAATAGCACTATAAGGTTGGTATTATATTTTCCAGAAAAGGAAACTAAGGCAATGGAGTATTAAGTGATCTGCCCAATGTCACACATCAGTAAGTGATTGAACCAAGATTTAAACAAAGCTTTGCACAAAATGGAAACTTAACCTTTTTTAAAATTCATTCAGAGCAGCATTTGCCATTGGCAGATAAGGTTTCCCTTCATGAAAGAAAAACCAGAGTTTACGTGCAGTCTGTACATTCTGCCATACACTAAAGAGCAGAGGATGCATGGATATTGGAAGGGACTCGTTAATCAAACAGATGTGGTTTCAATAATTAAGAAATCTCTTCGTTAAGCACTGGCAGTAAGTCATTGCAATATCTTCTCCAGCCTTTTGGCTATGATCAAGTGTAGAATATCTTCTCATTAGGATAATGGGGTTCAATAAAAGAGTGTTCCATCATTCCCCATAAGAGAACAGAGTGGAACATTTTACTAATGATAATCATTTAGTGATTCATTTTATCTTTTTCAGATCTTGTTAATTCATTATTGTACAAGGTTAATTCTTCATGCATTTAGATTTTGATCTTGACAAAATGCACTGGTCATAAAAGTTAACTTTTCAAGAGAAATTAGGATAGTTGAAATTAATGTTGGGGACATAATGAGTAGAAATAAGAAAAGTGTGGTTTTTTTGTGTGTTTTTTTTTAATTTGCTAGCCCAGAGAGCTATTAATTAAAGCATGATCTATATATTTTAAATGAAGTTGTTGGGAATTTTTTTTTTTTGGCGGTACTCCGGCCTCTCACTGTTGTGGCCTCTCCCGTTGCGGAGCACAGGCTCCGGACGCGCAGGCTCAGCGGCCATGGCTCACGGGCCCAGCCGCTCCGCGGCATGTGGGATCCTCCCGGACCAGGGCACGAACCCGTGTCCCCTGCATCGGCAGACGGACTCTCAACCACTGCGCCACCAGGGAAGCCCTGTTGGGAAATTTTTGATGTATATTATTTTTTCTAATGATTTTTATGGCAAACGTGATCAGAAGCAAATTAGAAATATCTGAGTTTTACATGTATCCAGCAGTAATATAACCTATTACTGAGCTCACTCCTTTGTATCACATGATTATCTCTGTAATAAAAAGCCATTAATAAGTATATTATATAAATATATATAATAAAAGCCATTATAAGTATAGTAGATCCATCAGAAAATTGCAAAATATAGAAATGAGGCTCCCCTTTGGAATTTTTGCATGTAATATTACCAACCAAAGTTAACAATAATTAATAACTTCGTATATGTCTTTTCATTACTTTTCCCCTATGACAATATTTATCTTATAAAATTTTACCCACTGGTAATTATAGTTAACTCACAATCTTCTATCCTGGTTATTTCAACTGACCATTAGATCAACGGACTCTCCAGTCATATTCTTTATAATTTTAATGGCTCTAATATTTCATTAAGAAAATGAAATTATGTAATTTAGCTATATGCTTGTACTTGATAATTGTACCATTTCAAATATTTTTGCTATTATAAATAACCATGCAACAAAAGGCTTTTGATATGATCCCTTTCCCCATATTTAGGATTTTATTTCTGTAAAAAATAATCCCCAGAAATGGATTTATTGAATCAAACAGTATGAATATGTCTGAAGCGCCTGATATAGAGGTTCTGAATGCTTAGGGAGCATGGTTGATCCATCTGTGTAGCCTTGGCAGCTGGCATGGCACCTAATGTGCTCATTACTTACATTTTAAAGGTGTTAAAACTTTTGAAATGGCATATATATGTGGCTGTTTTATCTGCATGGCTGTCGAATAATAGTCCTCTGTACTTGAATAGATTTTTATAGTTTTCACTGAACTTTCACCCATATTATCTGATTTGAAGGCTATGACATACTTGCAAGAAACACAAGGAAGAGAGTTTGATCATCACTTTTCAGAGGAAAAAAGTGAGCCTCAGAAAGGACATTGGCTAAAATTTAGTCTTCCTACTTGGACCAGTAGTAGTTTCCTTATATTTGATCTCTATGTGTATTTATCCTTTTGAGAAAGGATTTGAAATAAGTTGATTGTCATTGTCTTTTCCGTGAATAATTGTTTTTATTCTTTGGGGGGAAAATCCTATGCTCATTGGAAGTATTTTTGTCTTTTTTTAATAATGCAAAGTGCATATCACTCTTTACCACCATGAAAGTTTTCCAAGTGCATTGCAAAAATAATATTAGCATTCTTTAAAGACTTGGTTTATATTTTAAAACAGAAATGAAAAGCAAAGAGCAAAATAATCCATTGAAATTTGTGTTAATATAAGTTGGGGGAATTTTTCTTCCTTTTTTTTTTTTTTTTGAAGTGAGCTATGTGAGGCCAGCACTACAAAGTGATTCCCATGAATGTAGATTCTTAGAAAGTTGCCCTGGAAAGTTCTTACATAATGGTTTAAAATAAATGTGAACTGTTTTCTAGCTTTATAAATATAGGGATTTTGATTTAAATTTGATGGAACTGTTTATGTTTTCAAATTTAAATATATATTTGATAATATCCATCCAATATAAATGAGCATTCAATGGCACAGTGGGTGAAACTGTCTGCGATCAAGCTGAGATAACACAACATACAAAAAACATAGACGTTTTCTTTCTTTTTTTTCTTTTATTCTTTTTTTTAATAAAATTTTATTTTATTGGAGTATAGTTGATTTACAATGTTGTGTTAGTCAGTTATACATATACATATATCCACTCTTTTTTTAAGATTCTTTTTCCATATGGACCATAACAGAGTAATGCGTAGAGTTGCCTGTGCTATACAGCAGGTTCTTATTAGTTATCTATTTCATATATAGTAGTGTGTATATGTCAATCCCAATCTCCCAATTTATCCCTCCCCGGCCTTACCCGCTAGTAACCATAAGCTTGTTTTCTACATCTGTGACTCTACTTCTGTTCTGTAAATAAAGCAGAATTTTATTCTGTTTTATTTCTTTCCTTCTGTTTTCTTCTTTTTTCTTTTTCTATTTTTCTTAACCATATAAATTACCATTCTGATTTCGGATGTGAGATTATTGAAACCCAGAGAGAAAAGTTGCTTGTTCAAGTCTATACAGCTTTTAGGTATAATTGCTGGAATTTCAAACCCAATTTTGTTCACCTCAAACCGTAGTTCCTCTTACTAAACAAAAAGGCAATAAAAGGATGATGATAGGAAAAGGTGAAAGTTCAATTATTATGATTATACCAAGGTATGATTTTTTATATCCTGTGTCACCTGTCACCAGTTTAGACTGCAAAATTTGCTAAGAATTTTAACTCGATATAATTAAAACATTTAGAATACAATGGAAACATTTTTAATGGAACTGTTTGACAGTGACTCATGTAAAAGAGTAAACTTTTTGATTAAATGGAGGTTAAATGGCTATCTATTAAGAAGATTGGCAAATTTCTGAATAGAAATAAGCGGGAGGTGAACTAGACAATTTCTAAGATATAAACAGTTTGTGACTCAGCTGTTTCTTAAATATTAATAGATCGACCTCTGGCTTGTGGTCTTTATACTTTATGCTCAGCAAGCCTACAGTTCAGCCATTTGACTACAAATCACCTGTAGTTTGTTTCAAAGCTGTTGAATCTCCTTTAATTTTTAAGATGTTCTCCTGCTAAAGATAAAATGTAGTGAGGGCATATGATATATCGGTATTGTGAGAGATTTCTTTCCCTCTCTACTCAATATCTACCTATCTAAAATATATACATTTACAGGTACGTGCTATTTATAGATACATATATACACATATGTATGCTTTCTATGTACATATATATCTCTACAGATACACACGTGTGTGTGCTTATGTGATTAAAATAGAATATATTCTCAAAAAAGAAATTATGAAAGTTTCTAATTATGTCTAGTATTTTTCTACAATTTTCCAGTGCACATATTGGTACATTCTTTTTAAGTCAAATCAGAATTCAGGAACAAAAAAATAGACCAGAGGAAGTCTCCTTATATATCATCTGTGGTACCATTCATTTTAAAAGCATGTTATTGCTCTTTCATGTTATGGTATATTTTTTTTAATTCCATATAATTTAAAATACTATAGGAATGGCTTTCAACATTCTAGACTCAATTGTATAAAATTGAGACCAAAAAAGAAAAGTCAAAGTACATAGAAATCATGTTGAATTTCATCTCTTGTACATTATTAAAGCAACATAGATTCCTTAGAGAATATACAAGCAGAAATTGATTTCTTTTTATATGATCTTGGCAAATATTGTCTTAATACTCAGACCAGTTTCACCCATGTTTATCATTGAAAGTTTCCATCTTACGCACATTTATTTGCCAGCTCTCCTTTCTCAGCCATCACTCTACCATCTGGTGTTGCTTTTAGACTCATCTATAATACTAAGCGGTGGTAGAAAGGGTGAGTAAGATATAGGGTGAAATTCCATGGAGATCCAGATGTTTGGAATCTTTATGAAAATTCAGTCTACAAAATCTTTTTAAAATATATAAGCTTAATAATTTATTTTTAGGTTGTTATGTGAGAAAATATCAGCTGTGACTACATTTATTCCTTTTTCTGTGGACACATAGATAAATTATTTACAGGCGGATCTAGTCCAAGACAAACTGGTGGTGTAGTAACTGGCTCCCCTGCTTCCAGCCAAGACCTAAATTTTATTGTCCCTGCAGTTTAATATCTCATAGTTTCATGTTTTTCTTTTGTTTCTTTCATCCCAACCACCCATGAAAGCTTGTATTCAAAGCCTTCTTTCTCAGAACCTGATAGCACCTTCCAATGGTATTTCTCCTAGAAACATTTTATTTTAGTAGGAATCAAATTCTTAAGGAAAATGGATAAAACCCTGGGACAAACAGATGTGTTAACATGGAGAGTTAAGCCTGCAATAAACAATAAAAGGAGCAAAGTAAGGTTAAAACATGTTTCCCCTTCCAGGAGAAAATAGTACGTCAATTAAATAATACCTTTTGATTTATCCTTCATTGCAATTTTTGCTGTCCTTGGAAATAGGAATAAAAATGCACATCAGCTGACTACCATTTGTCTTGCACACACCCTATCATGGCTTTTATCTGAGAAAGAAAATTAAATGATGCAGGTTGTTAGTTGTTTTTTTTTTTTTTTTTTTAACTGAATCTCCCTGACCACAATAGTTATGCTGACCTTGACCAAATTATCTCCATGTACTAGTTCTATTGCTGTGCCATAGAGCCAAACAGTATTCCTGCAGGTCTTTTTTAGAATTCTTGGGCAAAATGTGTAGCAGATGTAGGCAGGGGTTAGGAAAGAGATGCTATTTATTCTGCTCCTGTAGTTTTGGATGGAAAATACTTTTAGGTGATCTGTTTCTAAGAAGTGCAATTTTTGGGAAACCACACATCATATTCTCAAAATTATGTTCCTTTTTCTCCCTCAAAATTTATTCTAATCATCTCAAAGTAAAGGATTATTCTCAAAAACAACAGCAAAAGATGCTGCAGCTCACATTAAATTTGCTTCTACTCCAGGAGAAAACTACTTCCAATTTCACAAAGATAGTCTTTCCTCCATTATATCTGGATTATATAACCCAATTTATAGAAGGAAAAAACCCCAGAATACGATCTCCTGGAGTATTTTGGGGGGGGCATTCTCCTGCAATGGGATTGGACTCAGCAGTTCTAGGGTTTGTGCTAGTTGGAGATGTAACTGGAGTTTGTGCCTGTAAACCCCACAAACCTCCCATCCTAAGAGATAGGAATAAACAGACATGTTTAGTCATCCAACAAACATGTGTGTAGCATTGGTGTTGTGTTGGGGACGCTGCTAGGCATGAAAATTCAGAGATGAATCAGACACAGTAGAGAATGTCTGCAATCGACATGATATTATATCCTGAACAAGGACAGACTGTAAATGCATGCTTGAATATATGTGCTCTTTTAAATCCAGGAAAAATATTTTCCACATGACCCATGGTGGTACCAAAAAAATGAATTGTTATTGGTGTACAGTAGCATTTGTAGATATTAGAAAACTCAAATGAAGAAGGGAACATTGCTCTGCCACGAATGCACGATGTTCATACTTCTCTTCGGAAATTGCTGTGTCACCTCCAGGGTAACTTGCGAGTGCATTTTCATACGATGTTTCAAATAACACCCACCAATGAGTGGAACTTAGAAAAATGTATAAACGTGCATATTCTTTTGTTCTGAACAATAAGAAATATGGAATGTCAGGTGATGAGCTAACAGCAAACACAAAATTCGAATCTTTTTAGGTTAACTTGTGACGTAGTCAGAAAACGTATCATGGAAGTGTAACTGTGCAGAGTGCATCTGGAAACTGGTTTATTGAAGCATTCAGATAACGCAGTGCTATTTATAGGAGGCTCTGTTATAGATATTCCTGCAGTTATTACAGAAGGAATTCTTGTCCTATGGGGTCTCCAATTCAGACAGGCTGCCTTGGTTTCATAACACAGGTTTATTTGCCATATGGTGGTGGATTTCTTTAAAGAGAATATACTTAGTAAAGATCTAAAAATGATTATGAGTATGAATAGAAAGTGGGCAGCTAGCTGAAGGAATTCTCTAGATGTCTCTAGTTGACATGCATTTTTTTTCCCAAATTAAACATCAATTTGAAATTCTAGAGTCTAAGTGGATTTTCTATGAAAAAAAATAGGTGAAAGGAATATTGTGGTCTACTCCATTGTTTACACAAAGGCAGGCAAGAGATAATGCAATATTTTCAACTACCTACACAAACTAATTGTATATGTTTATATACCTAATAATGTCTCATGTTTTAATTAAGATAAATTCATCATGAGAAATATGAAAAATATCAAATAGTCAACTCCAGTGTTGTTTATTCAATTATATAAGTGAAAGAAACTAATATTCCTATGTGAGTTTAAAGTTTAAAAAGCATTTTCTTTTATATAATTTTGTGGAACTCTCCACTAATATAGTGATATGCTTGGTGACGTTATCTTCTAGACAAAATTAGTTGTTCTACCCCTATACACCCGTGTCACTTTCTTGTGACATTTATATCTCTATTAACAGCAGTGAATACTGAATACTGTATGGTACTGTATGGTATGTTCATGTTCTATCCTTTTCTGAGCTCTAAAATCCCATCCAGCAAGAGATGTTTATTATCTGCATCACTCCCCTCTTCCCAAACTTCATCTGTGAATATAGGCTGCCTACTGATGCTTAACTTTATTAATTTTGATTTAACTGCTATCTTACCTAAGCTAAAAGTGAGGCTCTAAGACATTAAGAGATGCAGCCGGGAACACATAATATTGAGAGGTAAACCAGGATGCAGTTCTAGGCATCCTTACTCTAAATCCCCAGCCTGTGCTTTTACTCTCCATCTTTCCCTATCCTTAGCCTATTTGAAATTATAGAGCTATAATATAAGGAATATTATAATAATGGATATAGAAGTATTTAAAAATAGCACTAAACTTTTGTGTAATATATAAATTTGTTTATATGGCGATTTTAAATAATCTTTATAAAACAAATGTTTAGTACTATCAAAAATATTAATTTTACAGGACTGCTCCCTAAATATAGATCCAGGTTCTGACTTCTAGTTATTTCTAATCCACCCCGCCATTCATCTACTTTCCATTTTAGAGTGTGATTGAATAAAGTCATCATAAAGCAAAATTCCTTTCAACTGTGATGATAAAACAAGACCAGCCACTTGTGCTAGGAAAGCAGGAGGAAATGAATGTCAATTCTTGAAAATCTGGGGATGTTCAAATGAGCAGAGTTGGAGGCATATCTCAGGCTTTATTGACAAAGGAATGCAGTGTCATTATCCATTACTTACAATGGCTCATTTAGATCACAATACGTGCTTCCAGCGCAGAGACAGAAATACGGTGCAAAAGAATTTTCTTTCAGTGCTTTGCTATCAATTCATGCCAGCATTAAGAGATCTATATTGTAATTTTCTTGAAATACTTTGACTTTCTTTGTGTAAACAAGAAATGATTAAGCAAGCACCTTTTGGATAGTAAGGAACAGGGTAGCTTTTTAAAATTTTGTACTCTCATGAGCATTTTATGACATTAGAGAATCCGGGAATGTCAACCATGAAAGGGACCCTGAGGATTTTATGTCCCATACGCCTTCTTTGTAGATGGAGAAACTGAGATTCACTGTGAATATGGGATTTGCTCAAGATAGTTGGAGGTTGAATAGAAATTAGAACTCAGTTTTTCTAAATTCAGGTTTGGAGGCCAACTTGTGTAAAAATGTAGGTGTGTTGGGAAAACAGTGTGATGGTTTCCATGAGACTGCAGCCATCTCTCCCTTGTGATGGTCATGAATATATATGTCTCATTTATTTTTTCACTACTATGGCTCTGCGTCTTATTTCAAAATGTAAAATCAGCAACTTTCGTCATCTCCCAGTAGCTGCGTGAACTTTACAGAATTCTGTGAATTGGGTTGTCTCCATTTCCTATTTATTTCTGATTGCATTGTTTTCTCAAGATGCATTTTTTTTTTCATCTGGAATTCATTCTCTGGGAACCTCCCTCTCTAAAAAAGCTTAAAAACCAAGCAGTGTTTATTTTTTGGTAATTTTCCCTGTACTTTTACTCTGTAATTTCTCTATTTAGAAACCTTTGATTGTTCCCAATTCCCTTCTGCAGCAGATTGAAAATTATCTGCTTAGTTTTCAAGGCTCGGTACACTACTTACTTTCAATCCCTGTTCTTTACCATTTCCCCAAATGTACTTGGCATATTAATCAAACTTAATTTTGGAACCTCTAATTAGTCTCATTTCTGGGCCTTTGCTTGCCTGTGGTTTCTCTTTCTTCCTCCCTGTGGAAAGTGTAAGATTTCCTTTTAACTATTAAAAATTCCTAAGGTTGTAGGGCTTCTTTTCTCATGCCCAGCAGTTTGTGTAAAGAACCACAGAGATGGAAGAGCTTCTCCCAGGACTGGGTCTCAGCAGCCCAGCTGGATTCTGGTCCTTATTTGCCTATAGCTGGCAATCTTTTTGATTTTTCCTTCCTGATCTGAATTTTCTGGGCTTGACTTCATCCTGTCCTTGCCTATGTAAGACCAGAGTCATGCTTCAGACCCTGTCTGCTTGTCTCAAAAACCTCCTACTGGTGGCACTCCTAGTGAAATAGCACCATCCATTGCCATTCATGGCTGGGAATGGTGGCAAAAATGATCCAGTCAGTCTCCTTTTCTGACTTCCGTTCCATCTACATGTGTGTATTTGAAAATAATTCTTTTGTTTCTGTTTTCTTTTCATTTGGTATGGGTTTTGCCTTTTATAGAAACCTTCTGAAAAAACAGTTTTGTTTAGAATTTAAACATTGTCAAAAAATATATATCGAGGCAAGTGACTTTCTTTGGAATAGAATACATTCCTGGATATCAATACAGCATGTTTTTCCTTTTAGATTTGTCCCAAGTTCCCAGGACATTTACTTAGTGGTGGCATACAGAACTCTTATACAAGGGGCCTGGTTCTGAGAGGAAGAGTCAGCAGTGATATTAAAAGGATTTCTTCCTCAACTAGGGAAATTTGCACGTGCTTAAAGCCAAAGACATTAGAAAGGACAAGATAAAAAACAATGTCATAAGAAGAAAAAAAGGTGAGAGAAAAGTCCATCAGAAGTTGGAATGGACAGGCATTAGTGCACAACTGTTTACCGTTATGAAGAAAGGTACCAAGTTAGCAGAACACCAATTAAGGGAACTGTACCTGCTGGAGAAATCTTATTCAACAGCAAAGTATTTTGGTGAAGGAGACAAAGTTTTGCAATTTAATATGTAGATATAAAATGAAGCACTGGATAGTTTTGTCTTAAAGAAGGCCAGTGAGAATCTGAAGGGTCTTAGGGAGGTTTTATAGGTGCTGTATTCTTGGCTTTCTCTTTCCTAGTTAAGTAAACTTTATTGTTTCAACAAATGAATTACAGAACCTATGACCAGTAATTTTAGTTAATAGCCTAACTTTTAACTAAAGTAAAGATATAATCTCAGCACATGCTCTTAAATGACTCAACTTCTTGTTTCAATAAAGAATTCAGGCAAATGAATCCAATAGCATATTTTATAGTCTTTACTTGGTGAAAGACTTACACTACTGTCACGCACATAAGAAATCTCAGTAATTTTTGCCTCTCTTTTCTCTATTACTTCACACATCCTGTAAAACCAGCTTCAGTCACCTTCCAAAATATCTTTTGCATTTTTCCCCTCGTATAAGCCCACTGCCACTGGCTTCTGTTCACCTTCGTGCAACTTCTAATTTACAATGTAATATTCTGATTGTTTCCAGAGCATACCTCCAAGTCTCCTTCACCCCGCTGCCAAAGTTTTCTTTCTTTTAAAATATAGATATGATTGGATCATATCCCTACCCTATTAAGCAAAACATTTCAGTGGTTTCTCAAGGCCCACAGAATATAACCCACATTTATAGCATGGAATTCACTAGCCTGTGAAGTCTTGGATAAAAGATACCTAGATTTAGGGCTTCCCTGGTGGCGCAGTGGTTGAAGGTCCGCCTGCCAATGCAGGGGACGCGGGTTCGTGCCCCGGTCTGGGAAGATCCCACATGCCGCGGAGCGGCTAGGCCCGTGAGCCATGGCCGCTGAGCCTGCGCGTCCGGAGCCTGTGCTCCACAACGGGAGAGGCCACAGCAGTGAGAGGCCCGCGTACAGAAAAAAAAAAAAAAAAAAAAAAAAAAAGATACCTAGATTTAGGGCTTCCCTGGTGGCGCAGTGGTTGAGAGTCCGCCTGCCGATGCAGGGGACACGGGTTCGTGCCCCGGTCCGGGAAGATCCCACATGCCACAGAGCGGCTGGAGCCTGTGCTCTGCAACGGGAGAGGCCACAGCAGTGAGAGGCCCGCGTACCGCAAAAAAAAAAAAAAAAAAAAAAGGAAATGCACAGATGAATACATGAGTCCTATTCATCATAGTTGCTACAAAGGAAAGGAAGTAGGTTCTCTGAGAAAGAAAGGAGACAGACTAAATGTAGCTTAACGTATGGTAGAGTTGGAGAAGGTCTCTTCTCCTGTCATTTAAGATGTGATAAGTTATCCAAGAGAAAATTGGGAAAAGAGCGTGTTAGGCAGCTGTAATAAGTTGTTGAGGTTCTTTTATTTGTTTGTTTTGTTTTGTTTAAGATTCTGTTAGCTTGTGTCTCTTTCCTCCTTAAAGACAGTAGGCAGTCCTATACTTATGCCTTTTTGTGATACTGATTCCATTGCCTGGAATGTTCTTGTCTTTCATTTTCTATCTAATGAATTTTTTCTTATCCTCCCATGTTTTCGTTAAATATGAAAACATCAAACCGTCCTTACCCCTGACAAAAACCTGTACATGGATGTTTATAACAGCGTTTTTCATATTGCTAAAACTTGTAAACAATCAAGGTATCCTTCAGTAGGTAAATGGATAAAGAAACTGTGATACTTCCAGACAATGAAATATTCTTTAGCACTAAAAAGAAATGAGCTATTAAGCCATGAAAAGACATGGAGGAGAGTTAAACATGTACTACCAAGTGAAAGAAGCCAACCTGAAAAGGCTACATGCCCTGTGATTCCAACTATATGACATTCTGGAAAAGGCAAAACGATAGAGACAGTAAAAAAAAAATTGGAGTTTGGGGGAGATGAATAGATGTAGCAAAGGGTATTTTTAGGGCAGTGAAATTATTCTGTGACACTACAATGACGCACGGATGTCATCATAATTTGTTCAAGCCCCCATTAAATGTGTGACATGAAGAGTGAATCCTAAAATAAGCTATGGATTTGGGGAGATTATAACGTGTCGATGTAGGTTCATCATTGGTAACAAATGTAACATTCTTGTGAGTGATGTTGATAATTGTGTTGGAATGCGGGTGTATGGGAAATCTCTGTACTGCCCTCCAGTTTCGTTGTAAACATAAAACTGCTGTAAAAACCGGTCTTATAAAAAACGCAGAGTGTTGGCTGAGCCGGTCTCCCGTGTCTGACGCCTCCGCGAGCTCCATCTCTGTGGTGATGACGGTGAAAACCAAGGCTGCTGGGGACACCCTCACTTACTCCAGGATGAGGGGCATGGTAGCAATTCTCATCGCTTTCATGAAACAGAGAAGGATGGGCCCGAACAACTTTATTCAGAAGATTGCCAGTAACTCCTATGCATGCGAACACCCTGAAGTTCAGTCCGTTTTGAAAATCTCCCAACCTCAGGAGCCTGAGCTCATGAATGCCAACCCTTCTCCTCCACCAAGAAAGCGGTCCTGAAAAAGAAGGAGGAAAAGCATAGTATGTCAGAGCGGAATGTTCTCCTGAAGAACGTGAAACACCCTTTCCTGGTGGGCCTCCACTTCTCTTTCCAGACGGCTGACAAGCTGTACTTTGTCCTAGACTGCATTAACGGTGGAGAGTCGTTCTACCATCTCCAGAGCGAGCGATGCTTCCTGGAGCCACAGGCTCGGAGCTATGCTGCTGAAAGAGCCAGTGCCTTGGGTTACCTGCACTCTCTGAACATCGTTTATAGAGACCTAAAGCCAGAGAGTATTTTGCTGGTTTCACAGGGACGCATTGTCCTTACTGACTTTGGACTCTGCAAGGAGAACACTGAAAATAATGGCACGACGTCCACCTTCTGCGGCACACCCGAGTATCTTGCACCTGAGGTGCTTCATAAGCAGCCTTGTGATAGGACCATGGACCGGTGGTCTCTTGGGGCCGTCTTATATGAGATGCTGTATGGCCTGTCTCCCTTTTATAGCCGAAACACAGCTGAGATGTACGACAGCATTCTGAACAAACCCCTCCAGTTGAAGCCAGATATTACAAATTCTGCAAGACACGTCCTGGAGGGCCTCCTGCAGAAGGACAGGACAAAGAGGCTTGGTGCCAAGGTTGACTTTATGGAGATTAAGAATCACGTCTTCTTCTCCCTAATTAAGTGGGATGATCTCATTAATAAGAAGATTAACCCAAATGTGAGTGGACCCAGCGACCTGGGGCACTTTGATCCCGAGTTTACCGAAGAGCCGGTCCCCAATTCCATCGGTCGGTCGCCCGACAGCATCCTCCTCCCAGCCAGCGTCAAGGAAGCGGCCGAGGCCTTCCTGGGCTTTTCCTACGCACCTCCCGTGGACTCTTTCCTCTGAATGGTCTTAGGGTTGGTTGCGAAGCATTTTACGGGCGTTTTTGAAATGTTTTAGTTAGCCTTTGGGCAGAGCTGCCAGCTGACAGGACATCTGAAAAGAGAATTTGCTTTTTGGAATTTGGAAGCTTGCAATCTTGGCAATCTTATTGCACACTGTTTGCTGGAAGCTTTTCGAAGAGCACCTCCTCCTCAGTGAGCTCGGGAGGTTTTCCTTATTCTTCCTTCCAATGTGGTGCTATCTCTGAAATGAGCGGTAGAGGGCCGCCCCAGGCAGATGCAGTGGTCTCATTCGAAGGAGGACGCTGTTCAGAGAAGGAGCTTCTGAACGTCTGTCCGGGCCGTGATAACGAATCTTATGAAACGTGCCTTTTCTGATGAGATCGTGTTAGCTCCAAAGTTCTTCCCGTTGCCCAGTGTTTCCGTTCTGTTTTTCCTTGTGGACTTCCTGTGTGATCGGCCGTATGAGTGTGGTATGCTTGCTCACAGAAGGACTCAGTTATAAGCATCAGTGTGACACTTGCAGGACACTACAATGTGGGACATTGTGTGCTTCCTCCATATTTGGAAGACAAATTTATGTGTAGGCTTTTTTTTTTTGTAAGATATAGTTAATAACTAAAATTTATCGAAAATGGTCTTGCAGTGACTTGTATCCAGATGCTTAAAGAAGCATTGCTGCTACAAATATTTCCATTTTTAGAAAAGGTTTTTATGGACCAATGCCCCACTTGTCAGTCAGAGCCTGGTGTTTACATTGTTTAAAATATCACCTGTAAAATGGGCATTATTTATGTTTTTGTTTCTTTTTTGCATTCCTGATAAGTATATGTATTGTATAAAGAAAGTCTGTACATTGGGTTATAACACTAGAATATTTAAACCTACAGGCTTATTTGTAATGTAAACCACCATTTTAATGTACTGTAATTAACATGGTTATAATAATGTACAATTCTTTCCCCCCTCCCTACCACACACCTTTTTGTGTGTGTGATAAACCAATTTTGGTTTGCAATAAAACCTTGAAAAATATTTGCAGGAAAAAAAATACATTAGGATTTATATACACTACCAAATGTAAAATAGATAGCTAGTGGGAAGCAGCCGCCTAGCACAGGGAAATCAGCTGGGTGCTTTGTGACCACCTAGAGGGGTGGGATAGGGAGGGTGGGAGGGAGGGAGGCACAGAGGGAAGAGATATGGGGATATATGTATATGTATATCTGATTCACATTGTTATACAGCAGAAACTAACACCATTGTAAAGCAGTTATACTCCATTAAAGATGTTCAAAATAATACATTAAACTTTCACTTCCTTTATATTAAATTTGGTAAAATATCACATTTTCTGCTCTAAGGACTTAAGACCTTCGAAGGTTGCTAAAACCCAACTCCTTCCAATCCCCTCCAAGGACCTACAGGCCCAGCCTGTCCCTCACTCCCCATCGTCTGTCTGGTCTGTTTCCTTTTTGTTTACCCCACGCTTCTGCTCCTTCCACACTGGCCTTCATGTCCATCCTGCTCCTGGTCTTTCTTACTTTTATTTCTCGCCCTGAAACCACCATTCCACAGATACTAGGAAACCTGATGGCTTGTTCCCTCTTTTCCATGAAATCTGTGCCCCAAAATGATCTTATCAATGAGGGCTTCTCAGATGCCTCATTGAAAGGACATTCACTCACCCCCCACCAACCCCCAGTAGGTACCCTCACGTTCTTTCCCTGCTCTATTTTCCTCCATAGTAATTATCACCATCTGATACACTGTGTATTTTTTAAATGTGTTATTTATTATAATAGAAAACTCTGTGTTTTTCCCGGCTGCATACCTACTGTGGGCACTTTATAAATAATTGTTGAATGAATAAATGAATGCATATCATCTTAAATTCATAATCACTGAGCAGTTATCCTTAATACTAGTTATTTTTCATATCTTATTATAGAATCAATACATGTTATTTGAAGAACATTTCAAAAAACGTAGGAAACAGGAAAATAAAAGTCGCAATTATCATCATAAATGTGACATTATGGTTAACATTTTGGTTTATGTATTCGTTCAGCCATTTTCTGGTCTATAAATATAAACTTGATAAAATAGGGAGTATAGCATGAGCACTGTTTCGTGGCCCTTTTTTCTTTATCTGAACATACTGTAAATATTTGTTAATTAATTAAACATTCCTCAACAGCTTCACTTTATTGACTGTCTAATGGTCCACTGTCCACTTTGTACCAAATCAAGTACATGATCCAATCTGACGTGACCTGAGTCAGGAACACCAGAGGATGTTTATCTATAGCTCTTCAGTTAATTATTTAAAAGTGGAAGTGGGTTAAGTAGACTAGGAAATAGACTTGGTTGTCAATAAGTACATTGCATCTTATTTGTGAATACTGTCTTTGAATTAACCAGTAAATGAAACTAGAGGGTCAAAAACCGAGACGTTTACCAGTGAACCAACAAATTGCAATACAGAATAACCTCATCTGTAGGAAGATTGCCCTTGACAGCTAGAGTCCTCAAGTTCATTTAGGCATACTGCAGTTGACCTTGACACTCTTCAAATTATTGCTTTATTAAAAGTGCTAGGTAGCTCTGCCTCCTTACAAGACTAGAAGTTAAGTTAAAAAAAAAAAAAGGAAAGGGCACTGTTCACCATTCTTTTAGAGATTAAAACCTCTGCCTGGCTCCAGGGCAAATAGTTGATGCTATTTTTTTTTTTTTTTTTTTTTTTTTTGCGGTACGTGGGCCTCTCACTGTTGTGGCCTCTCCCGTTGCGGAGCACAGGCTCAGCGGCCATGCCTCACGGGCCCAGCCTCTCCGCGGCATGTGGGATCTTCCTGGACCGGGGCATGAACCCATGTCCCCTGCATCCGCAGGCGGACTCTCAACCACTGCGCCACCAGGGAAGCCCAGTTGATGCTGTTTCTGAATACCATTGCCTTTTTTTCATGAAGCAATATGAATTAAATTTCACAACCTTTTCTATATTACACAAAGGGTAAAAGTTGATATTATTTTTTGTGATAGGATTTATTTCTCTGAAATTAGAAGATCGACTTAGAGGAGACAAAAAAAAATTTTTTTAAGCCCCACAAATCTGTTTTTTTCTAGTATTAACAGTTCAGTAGATAATTTGAAACTGATTAATCTGTTAAACCATATTTCAGAAACATGCTGCAGCTGTTCATTGTCCAGCAGAATCTGAACTACAGGTCTTGAGGAATTCGCCCTTGGACCATGCAGACCAGACAGTTTCCTATTTGATTTATAACCATGATTCTTGCAACGTGACTGATTTTCTACTTATACTACCTTAAATTTTTTCTAATGTAGCTATTGGACTAAAAAAAGGCAGAATGGAAGAAAGTTAATCTGACTTTTTTAGATAATGGCATTGAATCTATTCGTTATCAGATGCTACTGTACTGATTGTGTTCAATATTTTTCAAAGTATATGAAGATCCCTACTGTATGTTCTATTTTCCATATTTTGAGAACGTATTGAAGTCCCCTTCCTTCCAGAAAAATCACCGTATAGCAGGGTGATCAAAGTATAAACAAATACTTATCACAGTAGATTGTCAATGATACAGGATGAAAGTGTTATATTCGAAATACCAAATTCTTATGTTCTTTTGAAAACGAAGAGCTCTCTCAGAAAAGTCAGTAACTTCAACTCTTACAAAATTCATTTGCTGGAGCCAAGTTATTTTAAAAGTTCTAAAGGCATGTACTGATGATATAGAAGAACCCTCAATATAACCCAAGGGTTCAAATGACAGGTCATGTTAAGGTGGTAAAGATCAGAGAGATGCTGTCTCTCACGTGGGATACAGCCAGGAAGATCTACACGTAACATCATGGGATAAAGTCAACTCTCTCTGCACAAGCACTTTTTAAAATGGAAAAATGCAGAAGTGTCCATTAGATAGATAAAGTGAATACATCTCGACAGCCAAAACTAGGAACGATTGTGGCTTCCTCACATTTAGGTGGATTTATTACCTCTCATTGTCAGTAATTCATTGATGCAACAGCCTTTTATGGCATTCGTGCTGTATGCCAGGTTCTTAGGCCCTGGGAATACAGGCTCAACAGGACAGGCACATGCCCCGTTCCCATCGTCCTTACTACCCAGTCAACAAGTAATAAACACATTTTTAAAGAATAAACAGTCAAGGTAATTTTAGATTGTGATTGGTGCTGTGAACAAAATAAAACAGTGCAATCCATTGAATAGCAAGTAATGTTTGGGGCATATGAAGGTGAAAATTGAGTTGGTGAATTTAGACACTGGCCAGAGAAAGAGAGGATGGTATTTGAGTTGGGGGCAGCCTGGAAAGAAGTCAGCCCTCTTTAGACCTGATGAAGGGAATTCTAGCTGGGAGGCAGGGAAGGGGGAAAGGACCGTGAGAGGGAGTGTGCTTTCTGTGTCTGAAAAAGAGAAAGGAGAGTGAAATTAAGAGCTTAGTGACCCAGAGGAGAAGAGTGAAATAAAATAACACCAGAGATCACTCAGGGCCAGACCACTGCAGGCTTTGGTGGAGTTGGGATTTCATACTCAATGCGAGGGGAAGCCGTCAGGAGCAATGGCCAGGAATAATCTGATCCCCATTTTTAAAAGATCCATCTGGCGACTGTGAAGAAAATGGATTTTAAAGGGATAAAGTTCGAATCGGGAAATAAGTACCCAATAAATATTTATTACATGAATAAATGGAATAAATTTGATGTACTTTGCTGAATGTCGTACTCATTGGATGTAGTGTAGGCATATCAATTGAGTGGCTGATTCTGTATGGTTTTCTCTGAGAACACCTACGTACAACTGCAGGAGTCTCTTCCTTTTAGTTGAAAGGTATGGTGTGGACAGAAGATATTGAAATTGCTGCGATATCATGGTATAGGGTATCACTTCAAGTAAGTTCCTGGGATCCAAATGGGAAGTGGTAAGAAAAATCTGACCACTTCAATATTATTAGGAGATCTGCACACCTAGAAGTAAATCCAATGCCACATATACAAATGTTATCCAAAGTGAATCTGGAGATGCTGTGACCTTGAAATTGTAGACCTCGAAATCATAGGTCTTGTAATCAGGCACCGCTCGGTTTTTGTCCTGATTCTATTATTCTTTAGCTATGAGGTCTCAAGCTTCCTCATCTGTAAAATGGTAATGATACCTATGTCAAAGGCTTACTAAAGTAACTCACTGAGAGAATTCTCTTGGAATATTTACTATATTGCCTGCCACATAAGTACTCAATAAATGATTGCTATTACTATTTCTTTATTGGTTGATTTTGGTTTAATGGTCTCTACTGTTTATGCTACTGAGATGGAAGAGGGACAGATGCCTCGTTTAACGCATGGCTACTGCAATGCATATGTAGCACGTTGGGCTGTGTCCCATTGAATAGAAAATGAACCAAAAAGTAAATAGAGTCACCTCCATTGACTAGTAAACAGGAAAGATTCAGTGAGAAGAAAAAGGGGGAGATAAAGTTTCCTTTTTTCACTTAATGATTTTCATTGCATACCAGGTAAAATATGTCCACTCAGTTGATTCAGTTCTAAATCCATTATCTTTAACTTTTCCCTAAATTAGCATTTGATGGCAAACTAATTGTGCTTCTCTTCATGACCTCTAAGTTCTTTGTGGAGTAGGTAAAGGAAACTAAATCCATTCTTCCATACATTGTATGAAAGGACAATTAATTCTCAAATCAACTACATAATCTGTTTTACCAATGAGCTAATACTCTTGCATTTTCTGTGCAGGAGTTTAACCCTGCTATGCAGATGCAGATATAAATAATAAAGGTCCCTATATAAAATTAAATACACAAAAACAATATTTATTTTTATTTTAAAACAGAAGGCAATATTTGTATGGGAATTTCTGTGATAGGTCAAGTATGCTAAAGACCAGATGGTAAATGTTCTCGCCTATTTAAACATATATGGGAGATGAGTTGGAGTCCTTGGTGGTTTTGCCCGAAGGAGGAGCAAACATTTTTCTAGAATGTTCCTATAACACGGATTTTTTTAACCATTTACTTTCTATTGCTATAATGTAAAAAAATCATAGAAAAACTGACCCAAAACTAGACATTTGAAGTAATGGAAAAACTGAGGAGAGTCTGGATAAGACAGAAGCTAGTCATCCAAATTCTGGCCCTTAGGAATAAAATCTCGATTTCTTTCTTCCATGTGCTAATACTGGGAAAACCTCAGCCTAATACTACCTTTGAAAGTCACAACTATCCCAAGAAAATATTTATTAGACCAGGTTAAGTTAAAATAACTGAACTTGAAAAAAATTATTTAAAAATACTGGAAGAGAGGGCTTCCCTGGTGGCGCAGTGGTTGAGAGTCCGCCTGCCGAGGCAGGGGACACGGGTTCGTGCCCCGGTCCGGGAAGATCCGGCATGCTGCGGAGCGGCTGGGCCCGTGAGCCATGGCCGCTGAGCCTGCGCATCCGGAGCCTGTGCTCCACAACGGGAGAGGCCACAACTGTGAGAGGCCCGCGTACCGCAAAATAAATAAATAAATAAATACTGGAAGAGAAAGTCTTATTTATACTTCCTGCACTTGCCATACATTCAAGGAATAATACAATACTTATATTTTAAAATACATCTGTAAATTATTATTAAATTTGAAGACATTTGGCTTCCAGATAGGATTACACCCTTTCCATAGAGAGAAGTAATTGGGGTATGGGATTTCCACAGATGACAAGTGGAATGAGCTCACTTTGTTTCGGTTTTTTAATAGAATGCTAAAGTTAGCAAAGTCCTGAGGTGAAAAACACAGAGACTATTCAAGTAATGCGTGTCAAGGAAAGAAGACAAAGCACCATGTGTCTAAGTGTATCAAGGCAAAATACTTCTGTAAGCAGCAGCCCAAGTTTATAGGGAGTAAAAATAATGGATCTGCCACGGCTGTAAAGAAACATTGTGAAGTTATTGTTAGTGCTGTCATCCCTCCTTCCTTCCTTCCTTCCTTGTTCTCTCCTCTTTATTTAGAGGAAAATTAGAAAAAACTCACACACACACAAGGAATCATAATCTTGGGAATAAAGTCTCTAAAATAAAGAAGTACTAGATCCCATACAAGTCTTCTCTTGGTCAGAGTGTGGAAACGGATGCTTCTTATACTTTGTGAAGAATTTAAGGGGTGATATTAACCTCCGTGATGACTCAGGAAGCACCTGAGTCATGACTTCAGTGTCCTTTTCATTCAAATCCTGAAACTCTCCACTAGGCTAGACAAGAAACACCACCTTATTTGTCCAAAGGATTTTCCGCTGTCTTTGAAGCAAAGTAACGAAAAGCATGCTTTCTCCAGGAAGTCAGGGAGATGGTACAGAGGATAGCATCGTCATCAGTAGTTGGGTACACAGGTAGTTGCTTTCTCAGCTGGTGAGGACAGCAGTTGGCTATGTTTGGGCAACTGGGTGAGCAGACAGAGCATCAGGAAATCCAGGAGCAGGAAGCACGATACAGTCCTGGAGCATCGAGACGGGACTCCAGACACTGAAATGAGCGTCAGGGGAAGAGAGACCATCTCTGCAGGAAGTGAGATGCTACTAGGGAATTAGCACAGACGTTCAGCTTGGATTTGAAGATAGTTTTGGCCATAAGGAGCAAGGCAGGAGGCTATAGATTGGAAACAGAAGAGTTTAGGGGGAGGTATGGCCTCTGAAATTTTCCCTGACAACGGAGAGGAAGGGTCATAAAACCTGAGGCAGGAAGAGTAATGTAGCTCTAGCTTCAAAAGTTAGGAATTGAATGCACAGGATGTAAGGAGACCATTGAGTTATGTATTCCCCTGAGAATATGCCTTTTCCAGTTTGTTTTTTTTTTCCTAAATACGAATCGAAGATATTGCTAGAATTTCTGTCCTGATAGCACTGCTTGGTTTTGGAGTCCTTTGCTAGTCTTAATTGTTTTCTGGGTATCCGGCTTGTATTTCCAAATGTGTGATATAAAACATGTATTTAAGTGCTATACTTTTTAAAGATGTGTTATGAAAATTTTCCAACATTATTTTTCAATCACAGATACAATTGAATGATACTCTGATGTCAATTACATCAGTTCTGAAGTCATTTGACCTTGCAAATTCCTGCCCATACTGCTTGCCGATAGAGATCTCTCTTGGCCACACTCTCGTAGGTGAAGGGCAACAGCCGTTTCATCTCTCTTCGCCAATCATTTCCTCTGTTCCAGCATGATTCGTACAGAATTCTTACAGCTAGTCTGAAGACTGACTGAAATTGTATGAAAATAAAACTCAAGGCCCATCTGCTCCTCTAGTTTTCATCCAAGATTCCCTGGAATGGGAGTGCACTGGAGATCGAATGTTTGCCATAACTGTGTGGCTGTAGTTTTGGAAGACATCCTAGTATGGGAAAATACAATCCTAAATTATTTCAAATGTTAGCATTCTCTCCCTCTCTACTACTACTACTACTACTACTACTATAAAAATTCTAACTTGATTTCCTTATATTTAATGTCTGCAGAACGTTGAGACAGATGTTCTAGAACAACAAGCAAGCTGTCTCTTTGGAAGATGGAATGTGTAATAACTATTATTACAGTTGGAGATAAAAATAGATAGTTCATCATCATAGTCAGTCTGGCAATATGGGCACACGTGGAGTGCAGCGACAGCCTTCTCCAGGAAATTTCATCCCCGTTGTTGTCTCTCCATGATTTTGCCTAAGCTTTCCTTTCTCCACAGTGTCCTCAACCCTCTTCATCTACATGCCCTCAATTCTTCAGGTCGGATTCATTATTTGTATGTTACCTGCTACCATAATTGATCATTAATCTTTCTTCTTCGTGGATACAAAGAATATTTATTATACTAAACCAGAGGTTGGAAAACTTTTCCTGTAAAGGTCAGAGAGTAAATACTTTCGCTTTGGCGGCCATATAGTCTTTTTTTTTTTTTTAACATCTTTATTGGAACATAATTGCTTTAAAATAGTGTGTTAGTTTCTACTTTATAACAAAGTGAATCAGCTATACATATACATATATCCCCATATCTCTTCCCTCTTGCATCTCCCTCCCACCCTCCCTATCCCACCCCTCTAGGTGGTCACAAAACACCGAGCAGATCTCCCTGTGCTATGAGGCTGCTTCCCACTAGCTATCGATTATTTTTTACATTTGGTAGTGTATGTATGTCAATGCAATTCTCTCACTTTGTCACAGCTTACCCTTCCCCTCCCCGTGTCCTCAAGTCCATTCTCTAGTAGGTCTGAGTCTTTATAACCGTCCTGCCCCTAGGTTTTCATAACCATTTTTTTTGTTTCTTTAGATTCCATATATATGTGTTAGCATATGGTATTTGTTTTTCTCTTTCTGACTTACTTCATTCTGTATGACAGACTCTAGGTCCATCCACCTCACTGCAAATAACTCAATTTCATTTCTTTTTATGGCTGGTAATATTCCATTGTATATATGTGCCACATCTTCTTTATCCATTCATCCGATGATGGACAGTTACGTTGCTTCCATCCTGGCTATTGTAAATAGAGCTGCAATGAACATTGTGGTACATGACTCATTTTGAATTATGGTTTTCTCAGGGTATATGCCCAATAGTGGGATTGCTGGGTCATGTGGTAGTTCTATTTTTAGTTTTTTAAGGAACTTCCATACTTTTATCCATAGTGGCTGTATCAATTTACATTCCCACTAACAGTGCAAGAGGGTTCGCTTTTCTCCACACCCTCTCCAGCATTTATTGTTTCTGGATTTTTTGATGATGGCCATTCTGACTGGTGTTAGGTGACACCTCATTGTAGTTTTGCTTTGCATTTCTCTAATGATTAGTGATGTTGAGCATCCTTTCATGTGTTTGTTGGCAATCTGTATATCTTCTTTGGAGAAATGTCTGTTTAGGTCTTCTGCCCATTTTGGGGTTGGGTTGTTTGCTTTTTTGATATTGAGCTGCATGAGCTGCTTGAGCTGTAAATTTTGGAGATTAGTCCTTTGTCAGCTGCTTCATTTGCAGACACTTTCTCCTGTTCTGAGGGTTGTCTTTTCGTCTTGTTTATGGTTTCCCTTGCTGTGCAAAAGCTTTTAAGTTTCACTAGGTCCCATTTGTTTATTTTTGTTTTTATTTCCATTTCTCTAGGAGGTGGGTCAAAAAGGATCTTGCTGTGATGTATGTCATAGAGTGTTCTGCCTATGTTTTCCTCTAAGAGTTTGATAGTGTCTGGCCTTACATTTAGGTCTTTAATCCATTTTGAGTTTATTTTTGTGTATAGTGTTAGGGAGTGTTCTAATTTCATTCTTTTACATGTAGCTGTCCAGTTTTCCCAGCACCACTTATTGAAGAGGCTATCTTTTCTCGCTTGTATATTCTTGCCTCCTTTATCAAAAATAAGGTGACCATATGTGCATGGGTTTTTCTCTGGGCTTTCTATCCTGTTCCATTGAGCTATATTTCTGTTTTTGTGCCAGTAACATACTGTCTTGATGACTGTAGCTTTGTAGTATAGTCTGAAGTCAGCTATCCTGATTCCTCCAGCTCCATTTTTCTTTCTCAAGATTGCTTTGGCTATTTGGGGTATTTTTTGTTTCCATACAAATTGTGAAATTTTTTGTTCTAGTTCTGTGAAAAATGCCACTGGTAGTTTGATAGGGATTGCATTGAATCTGTAGATTGCTTTGGGCAGTATTGTCATTTTCACAATATTAATTCTTCCAATCCAAGAACATGGTATATCTCTCCATCTGTTGGTATCATCTTTAATTTCTTTCATCAGTGTCTTATAGTTTTCTTCATATAGGTCTTTTGTCTCCTTAGGTAGGTTTATTCCTAGGTATTTTATTCTTTTTGTTGCAGTGGTAAGTGGGAGTGTTTCCTTAATTTCTCTTTCAGATTTTTCATCATTAGTGTATAAGAATGCAAGAGATTTCTGTGCATTAATTTTGTATCCTGCTACTTTACCAAATTCATTGATTAGCTCTAGTAGTTTTCTGGTAGCATCTTTAGGATTCTCTATGTATAGTATCATGTCATCTGCAAACAATGACAGCTTTACTTCTTCTTTTCTGATTTGGATTCCTTTTATTTCTCTTTCTTCTCTGATTTCTGTGGCTAAAACTTCCAAAACAATATTGAATAATAGTGGTGAGAGTTGGCAACCTTGTCTTGTTCCTGATCTTAGTGGAAATGGTTTCAGTTTTTCACCATTGGGGACGATGTTGGCTGTGGGTTTGTCATATATGGCCTTATTATGTTGAGGAAACTTCCCTCATTGCCTACTTTCTCCAGGGTTTTTATCATAAATGGGTGTTTTGAATTTTGTCAAAAGCTTTTTCTGCATCTATTGAGATGATCATATAGATTTTCTCCTTCAGTTTGTTAATATGGTGTTTCACGTTGATTGTTTTGCGTATATTGAAGAATCCTTGCGTTCCTGGAATAAACCCCACTTGCTCATGTTGTATGATCCTTTTAATGTACTGTTGGATCTGTTTGCTAGTATTTTGTTGAGGATTTTTGCATCTATGTTCATCAGTGTTATTGGCCTGTAATTTTCTTTCTTTGTGATACCTTTGTCTGGTTTTGGTATCAGGGTGATGGTGGCCTCATAGAATGAGTTTGGGAGTGTTCCTCCCTCTGCCATTTTTTGGAAGAGTTTGAGAAAGATAGGTGTTAGCTCTATTCTTAATGTTTGATAGAATTCGCCTGTGAAGCCATCTGGGCCTGGGCTTTTGTTTGTTGGAAGATTTTTAATCACAGTTTAAATTTCAGTGCTTGTGATTGGTCTGTTCATATTTTCTATTTCTTCCTGGTTCAGAGTCAGCAGGTTTTGCATTTCTAAGCATTTGTCTATTTCTTCCAGGTTGTCCATTTTATTGGCATAGAGGTGCTTGTAGTAATCTCTCATGATCCTTTGTATTTCTGCAGTGTCAGTCGTTACTTCTCCTTTTTCCTTTCTAATTCTATTGATTTGAGTCTTCTCCCTTTTTTTCTTAATGAGTCTGGCTAATGGTTTATCAATTTTGTTTATCTTCTCAAAGAACCAGCTTTTAGTTTTATTGATCTTTGCTATTGTTTTCTTCATTTCTTTTTCATTTATTCCTGATCTGATTTTTATGACTTCTTTCCTTCTGCTAACTTTGGGTTTTTTTTTTTGTTTTTCTTTCTCTAATTGCTTTAGGTGTAAGGTTAGGTTCTTTATTTGAGATGTTTCATGTTTCTTGTTTCTTGAGGTAGGATTGTATTGCTATAAACTTCCCTCTTAGAACTGCTTTTGCTGCATCCCATAGGTGTAGGCCGTATAGTCTCATTTTGTGACATTGTGCTGCCCTGTGAATGTAGCCGCATGCAATACATAAATGAGTGAGTGGGGCTGTTCTCCAACACAGCTTTACTTACAAAAGCAAGCAGTGGGCCCAATTTGGCCTGTGGGATATATCTGTGGACTCCTGTGCTTGACAATGCTAGGGGGTTTTAGGGCTTGTGAGAAACTTAGCTAATTTCTTCATATTATATGTGAGTCATCTGTAGATAGGGGGTTAACTGGCATACTCAAGGTCACACACTTAGGACAGAGCAACTAGTGACAAGGAAGTCACCTAAAAAACAGCCCTGCATTTTTAATTTATTTGTTACTTTCAGTACTTGGTTATATTCTATTCATCATTGAATTACAAACTGGTGATATTATTCTCTTGTTTCATGTTTAATTACTTTACGTGGGTCCATATATTATTGCATCTCATGAGGGGATGGGAGGTAGATAGATTATAGATAGATAGATAGGTGATACATAGGTAGATTTTATTGCCCAAACTTGTTAGAACAGTACGGAGCATAGAGTAAGATCTCTAGAAATATTTGTGGTTAAAGTCTTCCAGGAGAACATACAGTTATGTAGCATTTTTCTTAATTACATGGTTATAGATTTTGTCTCAGTTTAAAAGATTGTGAGGTTGCCAATGCTTAAATTCTGATAATAAGTTTATAGTCACCTTTTTTAAAAAAAGCAAATAACCTTTTATATGCTCTTATCTTTCCTGACCCAAGTTTTATTCTAATTTTGTTATTTTGATTTATATGGGTTTTAAAAATCAGTGAAAAAATTTTAATTTGGTATGAAGATGATTAATTTGTTATGGAAGTCAATTTTTTAAAAAAAATATAATAAGGATAAACTATCTTCAGGTTTTATAACTGCTATATTTAAATTCTAAATTTAAACTAGTTAATGGATCACTTAATTATTTATCAACTTCATTTTAATTACTTTCCATGTGTAACATGTAACTATATATGCATTGAATGCTTACTTTTGGAAAATGTGTCATTCCTTATTACCAGGTGTAAGCTAGCCTTGTTGAGCAGGTTTAAACTAGAAAAGGCTTCTCCTGGCACGATCCTGTTGATTTCTAGCAGAGCTCACTTCCTCTTTTCCTTCAAATTACTACTCAGAGGTCACCTGATCAAAGGGGCTTTTCTTGACTAGGCAGCAAAAAACAGCAACTCTCTCAACCTCCACCCCACCCCGCAAACTCCTTGGCCCCTCTTTCATATTCAGTGTCTCTCTGTAGTATTTTTCACCATCTCATACTATAAATTAACCTTTATGTTTTTACCTGTTTGTTTTTGTTTTAGTTATTTTTACTTTCTGCTGGAACATAAATTATATGAGGACAGGAATGTTGTCAGTTTCATGTACTGCTGCATTTCCTGTGCCTACACACCACAGGTTCTTTTTTACATATTGATTTAATTTTTAATTCTTTTCTTTTCTTTTCTTTTTTATTGAAGTATAGTTGATTTACAGTGTTGTCTTAGTATCAGGTGTTCAGCACAGTGATCCATAAATAAATATATATATAGATGTTCTTTTGCCAATTCTTTTCCCTTATAGGTTATTACAAATTATTGAGTATAGTTCTCTGTGCTATAAAGTAGGTCCCTGTTGGTTATTGGTTATTTATTTTGTATGTAGTAGTGTCTATATGTCATAGATTCTTATTTTATATGAATGAATAAAATAAAAATATGCTAAAAACATTAGCATCTTCTTAATATAATGGAAACTTTTGAAGTAACGATTACTCCTTAAAGTTAAATGCAGAATTTACATCAAAAGACTGTACAAAGTTAGACTGAGTCAGAAGTTAGGAAATCAAGGTTTTATATGTGTGCTCAGTGGCATCTAAACTGAACAGTAAATTTTTAGACAATTAACATGAAATCCTTCACTGTGGATTCTTACTTTGTGAATTGATACTTTTAAAATAAATGTTATGTTCATCATTTCATTCTTTTACATTTAACTTTCCAGGGACTATATTCATACACACATGCATATTTTTCAGAGGCACTTGTAGCAGAACTAAGAAAAATAAGAAATCTGACTATGATTTACAAGGATCGATGTGTTCATTTTAACTTCAGTTTTGTACACACTTGAGTGGTGAGATAATGAATAATAATTCATTTCCCCAGTATCACTGGGGACTTCAATCCACTTGAGCGACTTTTCAAGAAAACAAGTTCACTCCTTCTACTGCTAGTTTCTTTTCCTGTTTATGAGTATCTGAGAGAGCAGCCATTCTAGAGCATACAGTGTAGCTCTGTAGCATATTAAACAGAATACTGAACACGTGTAAACACTTGTTGGGGATTTAAGACCATCTCTCTAAAAGTTAGGTGTTGCACCATGTTGTAATTCAGCATCATGCTTTAAGACTGAGTCTGTTGGGTTTAGGTGGTGTTGTTGTTTTTCGTTCATTTATCCCCCCTCCCTCCCTCCCTCCCTCCCTTCCTTCCTTCTACAAATGTTGTGAGAGTGTGTACCAAGTGCCAGGTACTGTTCAGATCACTGGAAAGTAAGCATTAAGCAAACTATCAAAAACTTTATTTCCGTAGAGCTTCCAATCGAGTGGGAGAGAAAGACAACCCGACAACTGAATGAGTGAAAACACAACGTGTCAGGTGGCTCTAAATGCTGTGAAGGAAAATAAAGCTGGAAGTGGGTACAGAGAACGAGGGCAGTGCGGTATTTGTGGAGCTGGGTGGATTAGGAAAGCTCGTCTGCATTGTGAGAGATAACATTGAGCAGAACCTGGGGGAGGTGAGGGACGAGGCTGGTGGTCGCTGGAAGAGCAACAGCAAAGGCCAGGGCAGGAGCAGGTCTGTTGTTGCAGTTAGAAGGAAAGGGTGGCTGGACAGCAAAGCACAAGGATGCTGGAAGATGTGATCAGTGCAGGGACCACTGTGGGCCATTGGAGGACATTGCACTTCATTCCAAGTGACTGAGAACAGGAGCCAGGGGATATTTTGAGTGCAGGAGCCACCTTACCCACCTATATTTTTAAAACTGTCCCTTTGGCTACTGTGTACAGAAGGACTATAGCAAGGGAGGAAGCAGGAAGGCTATTCAGTCTTTCACAGCAGTGATCGTGGATGGCTTCTTGGCCCAGATGACCAGGTGACATGAGGGGGTAGGATTTGGGATATTCCTGTCTGAGAAGACAAGGACCTTGGTGCAGTCTTCTAGACAGTGAGAGGAGACTGAAAAGAACCCCAAGAGTTGAGTCCTGGGCCCTTTAACATTTAGACATTAGGAAGGTGAGAACAATCCATCAAAGTGGAATGGGAGAGTCAGCAGTAGTAAGGGAGGAGGGAAAGAAAGTTAATGGCAGTGTAGAAGCCAAGCGAGGAGTAGAACTGAGGGAACACCTGGTTCCAGTGCAGTCGATTAGTCAAGTATGATGGGAGCTGATTAATTTTTTTAGACAGCAGTGCTTTTCGTGTTGGTGATTATCTTGTCTTCTCTTACCAACACCTCTTTCCTGATCTTTTAGTTTGGATATTATTCCTCCTGGTCTTCCCTCCTTCAGTCTCCATGTTTCTAACCCCAAATCCCTATAATGAATAAATAACTGAAGATTTTTA
Source organism: Phocoena phocoena (assembly GCF_963924675.1). Lineage (NCBI taxonomy): Eukaryota > Metazoa > Chordata > Mammalia > Artiodactyla > Phocoenidae > Phocoena > Phocoena phocoena. Next base: position 97,201,779 of record NC_089227.1, read on the forward strand.
GGAGATGCCAAAGCTTGGGAAATAAACAACCGCAACGTTATTCATGATTCTGAGATAGCAGGCCTGCGTTGAGGCCCCTCAGAATAAAGCGCTCTATCATAGTTGTAACTCTTGAGAATCAGAAGGTGGTTTAAACTGTGCCTGTGGTTTATTAGAATGATCATAGTTGAGTTACCGAAATTCCAATCATTTGCTGGATAGATTTTAAATTTTGTACTATATTCAGTGATTATTTTAACAAATCATTTTATCCAATGAATATTTAAAGATCTTTATTGAATCTCTCTCTCTTGTCTTTTCAGAAAAATGTGATGAGCCACTTGTGTCTGGACTCCCCCATGTAGCTTTCAGCAGCTCATCCTCTATGTCTGGGAGCTATTCTCCTGGCTATGCCAAGATCAACAAGCGAGGGGGTAAGGCGACTTTTATTTCATTTGTCGACAAATGTATTAAAGGAGAACATGTTATATTTACAACTGCATTTCTAAAGTATATTTTATTGTACAACAGCTATTAGCTGGCACCCAAAATCATTCTCCCCGCTTTTGTTAACAGAGACATAGATACTTACTATAAACCACTTTTGTAGCCACTATTGTGGAGTGATATAGAAAAAAAATGAGCTAGAAATAAGAGACGGTAAATTAAAGAGGAAGGATTTTTGGAGTTGCATATGATAATGAATTCAAAATGACATAAAAATCCTGAGTTAAGGAAAGTCTTGTTAATCAGAAAATCATTTAGAAAGAAGTTAAAAAAGAATTGGTTCCAAATATGTGTACCATGCACAAAAAAGAATACTTTGTATTAACTGCTTTTTTCCCTTTTTATTAATGTACACACTTAGTTTCTATTGAAAATACAGGATGAAAAAATATGACCCTTTGCAATTTCTACCCCAGCATACAGAATTTAGCTTTGTTACTAAAGCCATGTAAAAATCTGTGTACATTTGCAACTAAAATTTGACTTTTGGACTTTAAAGACATGGTATTAATTAGTAAATGATGATTTCAAAGTAGACAGCAATTGATAGAGAATAAAAGAAGATGATTAAGAACAGAAACTTAAAACTCTTTTGCTTCAAAGGAATGCTGATATAAATATCAGTGAACGACAGCTTGGAAAGAAACAATATTTTCTTGGATAACTATGTATCAGCTAACAAAGACCATAATTTTTTTTCAGTAAAACAGGAAATACTAAGCTTAAATCACAACCAATTCAGGAAAAAAATGTGAAAAAATAAAGAAGGAAGGAAAAGGAGGGAGGGAAAAAATATAAACAAAGGTGAAAAAAAAGAGAACAAGGGAAAACCCAAAAGGGGAAGAAAAAAGAAGAGGGGAAGAAAGAAAAAAATATCAGAAAAGAGAGAAAAAAACATCAGAGAGATTCAGAAAGATCAAAAGGGAGAAGAAAACATGTAAGGAAAAAGTAGAATAATATATACAGAAATTCACACAAGTGTGAAGATACCTTAATCAGTTAAAAAAGAAACTTTGGTGAAAGAGATATACTGACAGAGGTAGAGGAAATAAATTTTAAATATATATACAGCTTTGATTTCAAAGTAGTATTCATCAGCTGCTTTATTTTTTTCAGTGAGTTTTTTTAAATTGAGGTATAATTGACATAACAATATATTAGTTTCAGGTGTACAACATAACGATTTCATATGTGTATACATATATGTATTGCAAAATGATCACCACAATAAGTCTAGTTAACATCTGTCACTATACACAGTTACAAACTGTTTTTCTTGCATGAGGATTTTAAGATCTAGTCTCTTAGTAACTTTCAAATATGTAGTGCATTATTGTTAACTGTAGTCACCATACTGCATATTACATCCTCATGATTTACTTATTTTATAACTGGAAATTTGTACCTTTTGACCCCCTTCACTCATTTCACTTAACCCCTCCCCACCCCACCCCCGCCTCTGGGAACCACCAGTCTGTTCTCTGTATCTGCGTAGTTACGCTTATTTCATCATGTGATATTCATCAGGCTATGGGCATGGGAGACCTGGTGAGTAACTATAAGTTTTCAAAAATTTTCCTTAAACATGTCAAAGTAATGAAAATTTGAATATATTCCTTTTCCATAAAAGTCACTAAATCCAAACCAAAAAAAAAGAATATAGATAGAAAAACATGAAACAAAGAACTTCCCATACCCAAAATCATAATTATGATGCAGACCAGCCTAGCACTAATAAATGTGGAACAAAATATAAAAGGGAAAAGAAATAATACATAGATCCCCAGATGCCAAGGGGATGTGATATTCCCTAAAGGAAGTGTCATGATATTGAGAGGTCGAAAACAACTTTAATGAAAGGAAGCAGTCTCAAAATATTTCTTTAGAAAGTTTTGTGTGAAAATATGACTGATGAATTTTATACCCAGTGAATTTGAGCAAGTTATGTCAAGCGTACAACCTCTTCAGGAATACAAATGAAACACTCCAACCAACAGTGAGATGAGTGAAAAAAAGAAAGAAAGAAAGAAACCATGGTCCAATGATGTATACTGAGCAGTGAATTCATTTAAATGTAAGGCTGTGACTAGATAATTTAGGAATTACAGTTGTAGAACAGAGTATAAATGTTACAGATGCAAGAAGGTAAAAATACCAAACTATGGGATTAGATATGTGCTTTTCCCCCTGCCCCCAACTTTTCAGAACAGGAGGCCACTAGATGCGTAACTTTATGTGCAGATTTATTTTTTAGGAATTAATATATTTTATGAAGAAACCTCAACAGTTTTTTTGTTGTCCTCATTCTAGTGAAGTTATGTGAAAATATTTTTTCATTTTAAAATAGTACAAGTTGTCACTTTGAATTATTTAGAGCTATTTATCTATTTATCTACTCGTATATGTAGAGTGAGGTATCTGAAATTAAACTTCTAAAATGTTAACTTTCTTTAAACCTGAGGATGGGATTTGGGGAATGTTTTCACTTTCTTTATAATAAGTTTCTTTATAGAATGTATACATCTATACCTATACATATATGTACATAGGTAGAGGTACAAATACAATGCATTTCCAATAAGAGAGTTGTTTTGAAGGCAAATGATTATAAAATACAATTTATGGTTTCTTAGTTGTTTAGAAGCTTATTTGACTTTTGATACAATTGTATCTTTGACTATTGATACAATGCATTATCATGTGTTAGGGTAAAAACCTGATGTTGTAGTTCATTGGGAAAAAGCATTGTCTGTGCTATAGTTATAGATTTATGCTTGCCTATGGTCCATTTTATCAATATTTGTTATGCGGGAAGGTTTAGTTACTTATTTTTTCTCTCCCAAAGACCCCTTTTGCTTCTCAGTGGTGTATGTGCATAGTTGCCTATAACTTCCTCACCCAGCCCACCCTACACTATCTACGTGTTTGGGACTGTCACACTAAATGGCCACGTCTCCACTCCTCACACTGCCCTGCCTCTGCATGTACATACAAGACACCCATGCACAGGGCTAGCTTAACCCTGGTTGAGGTTAGTAACCTCAGTATGGGTCAAGGTAGCCAGCATCAGAGAGGAGGGTTATTTCCTCTACAAGGAAAAACCAAAAAGAACTCCACATATGGTTATTTCAATTAAAAAAAAAAAAAAAGGAAGCTTTTTTTTTTTTTTTTGCGGGACGCAGGCCTCTCACTGTTGTGGCCTCTCCCATTGCGGAGCACAGGCTCCAGACGCGCAGGCTCAGCAGCCATGGCTCAGGGGCCCAGCCGCTCCGCGGCATGTGGGATCTTCCCCTACCGGGGCACGAACCCGTGTCCTCTGCATCGGCAAGCGGACTCTCAACCACTGAGCCACCAGGGAAGCCCCGAAGCTTTTTCATTCTGTTATAAAGTTTATATGCAGATGCCCTTGGAAGAGGAGCCATGTTGACTGAGATTCATGCTAAGGTATAAATGGCTAATGACCAGCATTGGGTGAGAATTGTTTTGTTTTGTTTTTAGTACAGCACAAAATTACATATCTTAAAAATAAATATATACCTTAAATTATATATCATAAAAATAAAGAAGAGAATTCTAAAGGGAGAAGAAAATAAGGTATATGTCAGGGAGGAAAGAAATGCTAGTGATATATTTTTTTACTTGACTATTGGCAAGAATCATCTGATACATACACCACATAACCATCTGAAAGCAGGAAGATATTATCCTGCCAGAGAAGGATAAAAGAATGTAACTTGCTAATTATACAAATACAGAAAAGAACAAATTCAGTTGAGTATTCTGTTGATAAACATTGCTTCAAGTTTTTATCATTTATTTAAATGATATTCTTCAAATACATTTTGGAGTGATAGATTTATGAATACGTAGAAGAGCAAAATATAAATGCAAATATACATTCAGACAACAGATTGACACACATTTATAGAATGGAGTTTAGCTTTTGGGTCCCTGCAGTACAAATCCATCTGCTACAACCTTGATGTCAGGGACCAGAACATGACAAAACTGGGAGGAAATGTGATGTTTAAATGAAAAAATCCACTTGTAATTCTATCAAGTCTTTTGGAGCCTACTGCTTTAAGGGTTTTGGTTTTTGTTTTCATTTTTGTTTGTTTGTTTTAAAACAGTACCTACCTCCTGTGACCTGTGTTCTGAATTTATCTTCCCATTCTTGGTGCATTGGAGCTTTCCCAGTCTTGTGTCATTCTGAGTCAATAGCAATTAGATGGATTACTCTTTCCAAAGGGTAGCACAGATATGAGCCCTTTGAGAGTTCTGTGGAAGGTATCCACCACCTGACATTTACATAGTATTGTACAGATTATAAAATGCTTTCACACATGTTCTAAGTGTCCCTTAATCGCCACAACAACCTTGATAGATAGAATAAGTTAGAAATGCCAATCATTTCTCCTGCCGGACTCTCAACTTTCTACTCCACGTGCCTTTTGTAGAAGTCATCCTCTCTCTACTGCCCCAAAGGGACAGTCATTCTACCACATGCCCCTCTCCCCCCCCCGCCACTAGCCACAGGTGATGAGAGAGAACCCACGATCTCAACTGATGCCGTCAGAATCTCTGTTTCATTTATGCGACATAGACTTAGGAACCAAGAGGACTACTGGGTAGAGCACGATAGGCCGCATGTAAATAAGACAGAGAGGGGTGAAGCAGCTGCTGGAGAAGAAGGGAAGGCTTGAGGCCACATACGTCCACGTAAAGGATGGACAAAGTCTCTGGTCTCATCCCTATTCTGCTGCCTGTGTGTCATCACCTCTGGCTGTACTTCTGCTTGAGCCTGTGAAACTTACCCTTCTAATTCTAGTCATCACCTCCTCTGGCCTGAGCTAATTTTAGTAAATCTGTCTTCCTATTTACCAAAGAATTCCTGATTAAAAAACATGAAGCATTATCAGTGCCACATTTGAATTAACCCAGAGATAGAACCTACAACCAGATGGAAAGTTTAAGTTTCTTTCACCCTCTTGCCACTTACTTTTACTTAGTAGATACTTCACTGCTTGCTGCTCCTCAGACTTTTTGTTTTCAGGTTTGCTTCTTGGATAATTCCTCCTGTTTTAGGAACCTGTTGTCTTCTCTCTTAAACCCAGGGCAGAGACTTGTAGTGGTGTTGTTTTGTACTTTTGTATCCTTTGTTTCCTCCAGCAGGGAGAACAGATTACGTTTGTAGGTCATAGAAGTGATGATCACTCTTCTGGGAGGAATACGTATATAAGAGACATCTGGAAAGGCCACTGGAGCAGGTCACTTAATGTCCACACTTGTATCTTTTTTTTTTTTTTTGCGGTACGCGGGCCTCTCACTGTTGTGGCCTCTCCCGCTGTGGAGCACAGGCGCCGGACGCGCAGGTTCAGCAGCCATGGCTCACGGGCCCAGCTGCTCCGAGGCATGTGGGATCCTCCCGGACCAGGGCACGAACCCGTGTCCGCTGCATCGGCAGGCGGACTCTCAACCACCGCGCCACCAGGGAAGCCCCAAGTAGATTACTTTGAATGTTATAATCGCATAGAAACAAGAATCAGGTGATCATACAGGAAGCCATTTATAGAGTGGGTGTTGAGTCTGGTCTCTGGGTCTTTGTTTCGTCTCTACAGCTCTCTGTGACATACTCACACAATGTACGCCTTAATCACCTCTTTAAAGGCCCTGTTTCCAGATACAGTCATATTCTTAGGTAACTGGAGGGTTAGGGCTTCAAGATCTAAATTTTGAGAGAGCACAATCCAGCCTATAACAGTATCTATTTTTAGACCTTAATTTAATCTTCTTTTCCATCTTAATGCCATTTTCTTACTTAAGAAATAAATAAGAATAAATTTATGTTTGATTTCCTTATTCTGCTTCATACTCGTATGATCAGCTCTCCCCAAAGATAGCAGAGTAATCATGCAAAAATGAAAATTTGATTATCTTTTTTTTTTTTTTTTTTGCGGTACACAGGCCTCTCACTGCTGTGGCCTCTCCCATTGCGGAGCACAGGCTCCAGACACGCAGGCTCAGTGACCACGGCTCACGGGCCCAGCCGCTCCGCGGCATGTGGGATCTTCCCGGACCAGGGCACGAATCCAGGTCCCCTGCATCTGCAGGCGGACTCTTGACCACTGCGCCACCAGGGAAGGCCCCACACTTGTATCTTAAAAAGAACTGAAGTCCTTTCCTTCCCTTAAAATATACCACTGAAGTTAATCATTGCTACCATGCCTTGATGCCTGGGCATGGTCCAGTCATTGCTTTAGTCATTTTTCTTCTTCCTGTTGGCCAAGAGGGAGCTTTAGTAATTAGCGTAATGCCAACCTCTTCTCCAGTTCACACTTATACACTTACACGTGTTGGACCACCTCTTGCAGCTCCTAGATGGCTCAGCAAGTCGTCATACCTCACTCTGCTCTTCAGAGATCTGTTCCTGTCACTACTGGAAAGCAAAATTTTCTCTCCTCTATTGCAGCGTCAGTTCTCTTGTCCCTTAGTTACGTTTGTAATGCCACTCCTTTTCTTCTTTCTATTCTTTCTCCTCTTTCTGCCTTAAATAGTGAAAGGATCTGCCACAGCTAATTAAACCCAGAACGTAACGTAGCTGATACACTATGAACTGGGAAGGCAATTACAATGCTTCCTTGAGAACTTTGTCTTTCTTTGTGCCATTAATGCTTCCGGCTGGTGCTCTTCGGCTCTCTCCAGCCCCTGATCCATTCCTCTGTTTTCCATTGCCCAGGTCTGGCCATCAGTTTCTGCCAGATCAGGTAGTGTCTTTAACCTTTATTAGGAAGCTCCTCCCTTAGACTGTAACATCAAGGCTTAAATTATGAAATAGATTAAAGTTCCCAATCAGTGAGCTTCTGTCCCTTTTGGCAACTTCCATTCCACTATTTTCCTTCTCTAGCCTCTACCACTTATTCCGTATTTCTCTTAACCCACTCACTGGTAATCCATTGTCACTTTAGTATGAATTCATTGGTCAAAGTGTTACATTTGCCTTTTAAGAGCAAATCCTTAGGAGCAGAAAAATCCAGAGAACTGTTTTTCTAGTATAGCATTTCAGAATATTTGACATTCCTATTTGGACTGGTTATACTTCTTCATCTTCGGATGACTCTCCTGCAAAGCCCTGATGATTTTGCCACCTGTCATGCAGTGCTAAGCTGTGGAAAGAGAATGACTGTATCCATGCATAATTAGGTTCCAATATGGAATCAACCAAGGATGAGGATGGTATTAGTCAATTATTTTGACTTTCTGCATCTCAGCTTCCTGATTTCTATGGTTATGGTTATATGACTTATCATCCAAACCAGGCACTTTTGAGAGCGACAGTGCTATTAATAATTACACCAGGGTGATCCTGCAGGTATGGTACCCCTGTTTATATTCTGAAATGGAATCGATTATACAATTTTGCAGAGCTGTTGTGAAGGTTAAATGAAATGATCGACACAAACTGTATTGCATTTAAATATTAGTCTCTTTCTCACCAATTACTCTCAACTCCTAAAACAGCACCACAGATATTAATATTTTAAAACATGGATTGAATGAAATATTCTTCTCATCACAAAAGCAATGCCTCCCTAAAAAGTGATTGCTAGAATTTGTGTATTTTCCAGTGTGTTTTTCCTCTATCATCATGTAACATAAAAATATCATAATAATCGAAAGATCAATAAAATAACATTTTTCATGATATTTTACATAAATTTTGGACTGCTATTTACTTAAATGTGCCCCTACTCTTTCACTTCAAACTCCTTTCAATTCAAATGAATTTTTGTCACTGATTTTCAAATGTTATTTTGTTCTTCTTATTATAATCATGTCATTTGAATTAGATCTTATAGAATCCAATCTAATATATATTTATTAATTTTATGATACTCAGAAAAGCCAAAAAGAATTGTTCTGGACTTTAGGGAGAATAAAAACTACCATTTTTCCCTTCATCTATTTCAATTTTGACTATTTTTTTAAATGTATTTTAAATGATTTCTTCCAAAGCTATCAGTAGGTCTTTGTATTCACCTTTACAATTGAATGAGAGTTGCCATCTAACTAACATTCTAAGTTTTAATTTATTTATTTTTTAATTTTAACTCTCAAAGGTAAATCAAAATTCTGGCTTCACCAGGAGCTTTACAAAATTAAATGAGCAATACAGGATACATTTGTATCATTGATACTTGTATCATTGATCATTTCAAAAAAATGCTGGAAGCATATTTACTGGGGAATAACTCACAAGTTTGTTTAGGCGTGCCTTTTTACTTTGCAAGTAATATTACTATGTTTCTGCTTGGCATCAAATTTTAAAATGTTGGAATTTTAATACCTTCTTTTGTGTTCCCCATGGAAATCTATGCTGGGTTTTGTAGCATTTCCCATAGAGCACTGTTTCTCAAGGTGTGTGATGTGAATACAAGCTATGAACACACACAACACATATATACACAACGTTTCCACAGTTAAATCAGCCAGGCAAATATTGTTTGGTGGTCCTCTCTAGGGGAACCAAAGAGAGCCTCTTTATCGTGGAACATCTTTAGAGCCAGTAGAACACACTTTCACTTTGAAAGAAGCTCTTATAAAATCTAGCCAAACATTCTGCACATCAGTGGTTTTAAACAGGGTTTGTTTAATATGCTTAGAAGTACGGTTGTGTCCAATGAGTTCACTACTGTGTTTCTAACAATATTGCTTTTAAAGCCTCTTTGATAATAATATGATGGATGATGATTTTTGGTTTAGCAGATAGGTTTAATTGGAGAAAGGGAGTTTTTAGATTTGGGGCGTTTGAAGTGAAGAAATTTTGGTTAATTATTTTAAGGAAGTTGCTATCTTGCCATGTTCATGGCAAATATTTGCCACTGACAAAATCATAAGCTGGATGAGGATCAATGCTGTTATATTAACCCCTGCTTCCATCTATGAAATGGCTTTGGGATGTTAATTTTCGAACACTCTCTTTATATCACAGTATTAATAGCTGATCGTCTAAAATAATATGTGAATAATCAATTGAGATAATGCGCTTTGTAATTTCGCCTTACACACATTATTGAAAACCATGCTGTTTGGTACTTGCCTTATGAAGTTTAGGACATGTGGGGCGGGAAGTCTTGACATCTGAATGAGCAAAGAAATATAGCTAAATAATTATTCATTTTGAGAAGACATACTGATTAAATATGTCTTTTTGGTTATGCTGCTATGGAGTTGGAGGAACTAGATTTCCCTTCTACCCTTGGAGAGATCTTGGGTTACTTCCTCCCTTTGTTTAATTGCCCTAGTTATGTCACTTCTGTAATGAGAAACTTGGACGAGATGATCCCTAGGACCTTGTCATCTCTGAACACCCTCACCATGTAGCCAAGATCAGATTCCCTGGTCTTGAACTTAATGAGCCACTACAGATTCTCATAGTCTGGACTATTTCGTCCTCTGGGCACAGAGATACTTCCGACTAAACAACTTTGAAAGTGGCTAAGATATCTGGGAGAAAACATTTATGAAATAAAGTTTTTACAAGTTGAATTTTTCTTTCTAAACCATTCCAGAATATATGCTTAGAGATTAAATGTTTAATTATTCCTTTGCTATTTGCTAATTTTATTCAAAGAGAGGCTTTAATATTTTCCACATTTCTGCCAAGATGGTGGAGAATTTATGTGAATGATTTGTACCATATCAGAAATATTCATCTTAAAAATAGAATTCTTCACACAATCTCAAAGCACTTTAACACAGTACTATGGACATGTTCAGCTCTCAAAGAATATTTTCTGAACAAATGTACTGAATCATATTTATTGCATAGATTTCTATCCACTTTAAACTTCAGAGGCTTACTGCTTCTCTGTTGAGATGATTTGTTAAATCAGAAGTGGGTATTTGCTAACATTTTTCAGTTTCAAAGAAAATTATTTCACAAGTTATTTACTCACTGTTGTAGCCAACTGGAGTCCAGACAGTAATAGAGAATAAGTGACCATAGCAAACATTATTATCATCATTTCTAAATAAATAATTTTAAATATCAGTTTTTTAGAATGTACATGCAGAACAACTGAGAAATGTTCCCATTGGTATCCTCCAACGTTTTCGAAATTGTGGACAGGTACCGTCAGGGTAATGATGTTGATTTGGTAAAGCATGCCCTTCTTATCTCAGGATATTTCTTTCACAGATGAGGCTTTCAATTTTAGCTGCTGCATCCACCTGGTAACAGGTGCCTTTGGGTGACAGTCCGTGTTCTATCAGTCCTTGTGTTTGGCCCATAAAGAATACACTCTGTGTCCTATTTGCAACACTGTAGCCTCTGGGAAGAAACAAAGGTCAGAAATGAGCTAGGCATGTATACAAGTTGCTGTGTGGGGAGCTCACATCAACTGATCATAGGAAGGTTACTGCCCAGTGAGGGACACTGCACAAGACCCATGCATTCAACAAGGTTAGGGCACAAACAACTACTCATGTGAAAAATATACTTCAAACCCTATAATTACCTTCCTTTCTACACCAGACGAGTGACTCTTCCATCATTTTTCAATATCTACTCTCCTATGATTAGAGAAAGTTCCATACTTTTTGCCTAGTTGCCTCTTCTCCCTTATTTCCTTCAATAAGAGGAAAAACAGGCCAAATTATTTCCAAGACAATTGGGAGGATTTAATCTAGTAATGGCTCTATTAGCAACCTGGTTAGGTCATACTCATCAGAATGAATAGGCCCTTGCCTTAATACCTTTAGCAAATTAATGACTTCTTCCGCCCAATTTTCTTCGGGAAGAATAAAAAAATTAGAATCGCCCTCTCTTTTATACTCATGCCTTGCAAAACGAATTCTCAAAATATTGTCACTAATAACAATTCAGAGCAGTCCAGCTTCTGTTAGCGCACTGCCCTTCCCATACTCTGCAAGTAAGCCATCCACGTCTGCATTGTTTACTCAAACCCTTGCTTTAAAACCGAGATGTATGTTTGACATGAATATTGCTGACAATAAACCATGACATTCAAGGCAGTCTACTTTCATCGTTCTTGCCTCTTTAGCATTAAAATGTAAACACAAATTGTAGAAAGCTTTATTCCTCTGGTTTTTACCCCAAGGTCACTTTTACTTTTTCTTAGCTGTTTTGATTTTCTTAGCAATGTAAGGAATTCGAGTTGTATGTTTTTATGTTGCTTTGTTTTGTCCCTCAGTAGCTTCTGGAATTTACTTCCTTCGTATCTGTTTTCCACTTTAAAATCGGTGGGCAATGCTATTTTATTCCAGTTAGAGGGTCCTCGTCTGAAGTTTACCTGCCGCCTTCACGTCACCAGACGTCTGCCGCCAGGTAGAGTGTTCTACCTACAGGGTGAATTGTTTTGTATTAGAAGGTTTGTGCCTGAGCACGTGTGTGAACAATGTGTAAATACACGTTTTGTGGATTTTTCCCTAGCCAATTTCTGGCACGTATGTATTTCGGTGGATTATTAATTTGAGTTTGTTTATTTGTTTTGTTTTTTTTTTTTAATTTATTTATTTATTTTTGGCAGTGTTGGTTCATCGTTTCTGTGCGAGGGCTTTCTCTAGTTGCGGCGAGCGGGGTCCACTCTTCATCGCGGTGCGCGGTGCGCAGGCCTTTCACTGTCTCGGCCTCTCTTGTTGCGGAGCACAGGCTCCAGACGTGCAGGCTCAGTAGTTGTGGCTCACGGGCCCAGTTGCTCCGCGGCATGTGGGATCTTCCCAGACCAGGGCTCGAACCCATGTTCCCTGCATTGGCAGGCAGGTTCTCAACCACGAGCGCCACCAGGGAAGCCCTGTTTATTTGTTTTTATTTTGCTTTTGACTCATGCTTAGTACATGAGATAAGCCCTATAACGCTGTCCTATTAAGATGACCAAAAGCATTGCTGACTGCCCTACTGTTCCTCTCTGAGTGTTCTAGAGAGTGGAAGTTGAAACCATATCCTTCTGTGGTGTATGTGTTTCTGTGATATTACAGATTCATAAGTGGTCGTTAGAGTCTCTTCAGTTTACGTTTTGATAAGGCCATGCATTCCAAATAGAGTTTCCAGAAAGAGGATGATTAAATTGTGCTTTGAACAGTTCCAACGGGAGGAACACATAGGGTAGAAATCATGACCCCTTCCTCACCGTGGAAGGGCAGGCAACCCACAACAAATGCGTCCCAGGGAGGCCAGAAAACCAGAGGATGTCAGCCATGCCCCCACCCCAATCAATCCACATCTTAGGTTCAAACTGTATTAAGTTATAAGCAGTTCCTATTGGCCTCCAGATTTTTTATTATATAGATCGCTCTTCATCCACAGCATCAACATTTTTAAGTTGCTTGTCCTTCAGTAGTTGTCAAAAAGTTGTTACTGGTGGCTAAATGAGGTCTCTGTCTGTCTTTCGAGGTGCGCCACGTTATTTTCTATCTCAGAACTTAGTATACGGTATTGGACCATAGAGTTGTTTCTCTGAGCCCACAAGAAGGGGTGTGAGGGGAACACAAGCCCTACGTCTCCTGCATCTGTGGGTACCCAGCATCTAGGACGGTGCCTAGCAGAGATGAAATACAGATAGAAAAAAACGCTGGCATGTATACGTTATCTCATTTGAGCCCTACAAAAACCCTAGGAGAGAATTTAGCAGGAATAAAACTCAGTTTTATGGATAAGAAAACTTCAATTCAAGGAAGTTTATATTCCTGCCCATGGCTACAGCTAACAGAAAGCAGATTTGGAACAGCCGCTTCTGATTTCAAAATCACTTACTGTTCTCTTCTCCACATGTCTTCCCTGTCTATGTGAGCTTCTCTTTAGGAAAAATTGGAATACTATTTGAGTTGGTTTTAGAACATAGTTAAATTTTTCCCACTGGTGTCTTAGAAAATAAACGGACACATTTCTCTATTTTATTTCGGAGTATATAATGACTACGTGATTTCTTTGCATGCATATTATCTTTGTCTTACATAATCCAAGAGTAGTAAAGACATTGTTTTAAATATTTACATATAATAATATAGTTGTAAAACATACACCCCCCCATTTTTCCCCCTACACTCAAAGCCTAGCCAAAAATCTACATTCCTTCAGTCTTGTTTCTGTATTTGGATGGTATGAAGTGGTAGGCAAAAAAAGATATTACTTCACTTGAAATATTATATATGTGAGAACAGCCAAAGATTGGAACAAAACAATGAGGCCAACAGTCTGTCTCCCAGAAAAGAATTGAAATAAGGAAAAACTACTGGTGTGCATCAATATGCTAGAAACTGACAGAAGCAATATTTTTAAAGTCACTAACATGGAGAAAAAGCCGTAAGTCTGTACAAAGTGGAAGGAAATGAATAACTGAGATAAAACTCAACCACAAAATGGAAAATGTCTGAGATGTGCTGGATGTGCCATAAACTGGATCTCTGTTTGGTATGACATGGGAATAATCTGGGATTAATAATAACAATGTCCCCCTGTATGATCATTCTCAATCACTGAATTGTTTCTTCCATTCCAAATGAAGGTTTCAGCAGTATTACATCTTGCCTTTCATTTTGTTACTGTTTAGTCAAATGATCATACTTTCTGGAAACCTGTAGAGACTGCCAAGGGAATTGATTCTATTTTTTCCCCCAACTTCTGTATGCCAGGTATTGGCATAAGGAAATCAAAAGCTATTTGACCAATTGTTTCAAAATTATTATTATCTATCTTCTCGACATAAAATTCAAGACTTAATCATGGATGACGGAAAATAATTTTCTAAAGAGAATTTCAGAGAAGCACAAAATGCCTTCGGGTTTCAATGCGAACTGTTGTATTTGAATTTCCACAATTGAAAGAGAAATTAGAAAGCAAATAGTTGTATTTTCAACAACAAACAGTGTTTATTGGTCTTATACTGAAAAGGCTAGCACTAACTAGGCATCGGGCATGAGGAAGAGAGAGACTGTATAACCAGCAAGCCGCCTAACCTCTTCCCCAGGAGTGAGTGCCTGACCTCTCAAACGCTTGCAGTCAGACTTGGGAGGAGACACCCCAGTGAACCATCTTGGGATTGCTTGTTGGGTATGTCCAATGCTGCAACTCCAGTAAAAATACTGCCTGATCTACATGATTTGGTCTGGGGTTCCTTAGTCTATAACCCAGCTTCCTGTGGTTCATAAAGAGAAGTGTGAGTGGGCAAGCCCACAGACGCGCACCAGGACCCACTGTGCCTCTTGCGGCATTGGGGGTGAGCACTCGGAGAGACAAGGCATACTCTTCAGAGGAAGACGGAGAGAAAGGATGCTGGTCTTTTTTTTTTTTTTTTTTTTTTTTTTGCGGTACGCGGACCTCTCACTGTTGTGGCCTCTCCCGTTGTGGAGCGCAGGCTCCGGACGCGCAGGCTCAGCGGTCGTGGCTCACGGGCCCAGCAGCTCCGTGGCATGTGGGATCCTTCCGGACCGGGGCACGAACCCGTGTCCCCTGCCATCGGCAGGCGGACTCTCAACCACTGTGCCACCAAGGGAAGCCCAGGATGCTGGTCTTTTGTTTTACTTCCATATCGATTTATTGTGAGAGCTTTGGAACCTTCCTTCCTATTGATATGACATACATTTGGAAATAATCAGTTCTCCTTAGCAATTTATCAATAAAGTGGCAAGGATTCACTAAGGAGAGATAGAGAGGCAAGATGTTTTATTAACAGCCTGGAACATGTAAATCAGCTTCTGGAATGCCAACCATTTAAATTCAAATAGATTTCTCAGTGAGACTAAAATCTAAATCCCTGCGATTATTCTATTTCTGTGTATTGGATTCATCAAGATTTGAGGTTCACTTTGTTCTCAATTCACAGGAATCTCCCCCTACCATTCTTTTCTACTTTTTTTTTTTTTTTTTGCGGTACGCAGGCCTCTCACTCTTGTGGCCCCTCCCGCTGCGGAGCACAAGCTCCGGACTCGCAGGCCCAGCAGCCATGGCTCACGGGCCCAGCCGCTCCGCGGCATGTGGGATCCTCCCGGACCGGTGTGGGATCCTCCCGGACCGGTGCACGAACCCTTGTCCCCTGCATCGGCAGGAGGACTCTCAACCACTGCGTCACCAGGGAAGCCCTTTTCTGTGTTTGAATGGCTTAGCTGGTATGGAAAAAAGTGAGATTGATTCCTTCAGAAGCTCTAAAGTTTTGCCTGTGGTAGTTTCACACCCAAGAGTGGGAATAACGGAAGTCAGAGATGGGGAAATAAAAATCCTGGGGCCAAATGAGAATTCTCCATCTCACTCTAGTCTGGAATACTACAGTTATTCATATTTCAGGCACCTCGATTAGACATTCATTATGCATAAACATTTATGTAACTCTGAGTTATTCAGGCTGGGAGAGAACATTGGCAATCTTTCTTTTTCTTTATCACTAAGACATCCTGTATCTAAAACAAGGGACAAAACGAGTGCTAAAAAAACAAAAAACCAATAAAACCCAAAAAACCCATCTGCTGCATGTAAATCTAAATTTTCACAAATTGAGATTTGTTAAATCTTCAACAAAACAAGGCTAACAAGGTACATTCGGCTGTGTCTTTTCAAAGAAGCCGTCTGAACAAATGGATTAGGACCAAGCCTGTTAGAGTGGTAATCCAGACTGTGGTGACGTCATCAATTCTCTCAACCCTGGACCTCTCAGGTAGTTCTAATACACACTGACACAGGTGAGGACCTGGAAAGTCCTGATAGAGAAAACTAAGTAAGTAACAAAGTAAGACTTGAACCGTTGTTCAGTTTAGAAGGAGTAAGGGAGCCCAGTCAGTCAATAAACATGCATTGAAATGAGCAACACCGCCACTACACAGATACGTTTGCATGTGGGGCTTAAACAGCTGAAGAGTTGACAAGGGAACTTCTTAGGAACGCTCAAGCGGGATGATCATTATGAGGAGAATCGCTGTTTGTCTGAAGCACATTGGTGAGTGTCCCAATATCCAAATTTAGAGAAGGCTCGGGTGACATCTGAGTGTAAATCAGAGTGACATAGACGTATATCTTTTTTTTTTTTAATTTTATTTATTTATTTATTTTTGGCTGCCTTGGGTCTTCGTTTCTGTGAGAGGGCTTTCTCTAGTTGCGGCGAGTGGGGGCCACTCTTCGTTGCGGAGCACAGGCTCCAGACGCGCAGGCTCAGTAGTTGTGGCTCACGGGCCCAGTTGCTCCGCGGCATGTGGGATCTTCCCAGACCAGGACTCGAACCAGTGTCCCCTGCATCGGCAGGCAGATTCTCAACCACTGCGCCACCAGGGAAGCCCTAGACGTATATCTTAATGAAGAGGATTATTAAAGAGTTTCTCCCCATTACTCCATTGAGAGACCTTAGTTTTCTAGTAGAACAGACAAAAATACTTATTCCTTTCTTTTCTTTCTCCCTCTCTTCTTTCCTTCCTTATATACTCCCCTTGCTCAAATATTTTTTAAATGCCAACTTGTTTTAGTTTCATATAAAACAATGAACTTCCATTAAGTAGCTCACAGACTGAGGAACTGGGTTGGGGGGCGTGGTGTGAACATGATGACTGCATAAGGATTACACCAGCGTGTGGCAGTGAAATTATATAAATACGAAGGTTATTATGGCATCATAGAGCACAGATGATTTATTTTGCTGAAGAGACTTCAGGGAATAGTTCTTAAAGGAGGTTAAAGTCATAATAGAATTTACTTTGTAGAATCTCATCTAAAGAGTTTAGTATAATCCAAGATATCAAAGTCAAAAACAGTGTTTGTTAAAGGAGGATCAGCTGGTAATTTGGTTTTGCTAGCACTTAAAGCAAGAGTTAGCATGTGGTAAGAAGGACGGATTCACATGGACAGAGGTCGGATCATTGAGATCCTTGATTGTCATGCTAGGAAGCAAGACAAAACCCTGATTTTTAAACCAACCCTGACCTGGAATCTTTTCCATCTCAATAAATGGCAACTCCACCTTCTAATTGAGCCAGAAATCTTGGAATCTCCTGTCATTCCTCTCTTTCTCTTATACCCGACATGCAAACCTTACCAGCTCTTCCTTTAAAAGAGATTTAACATCCGACCCTTTCTTACCACGTCCACAACTAACACCTGGGCTAATCCAGCATCCTATTTTATCTGCATTAGATAGTACCTGCTTTCAATTTTATTCCCTGATTCTATTATTGCCCCATTCTGGTTGCCCCAAACAGTTTATCAACACAGCAGTATAGTAATCGTGTTTTTGTGTGTGTGTGTGTGGCACACGGGCCTCTCACTGCTGTGGCCTCTCCTGTTGCAGAGCACAGGCTCCGGACGTGCATGCCTAGCGGCCGTGGCTCACGGGCCCAGCCACTCCACAGCATGTGGGATCTTCCCAGACCGGGGTTCGAACCCGTGTCCCCTGCATCGGCAGGCAGACTCTCAACCACTGCATCACCAGGGAAGCCCCAGTAATCATTTGAAAATCAGAAAAGAACCTGTCATTCTTCCACTTAAAAATTTTCCAACAGACTTTGATCTCACTCAGAGTAAAAGCCCCCAAAGTCCTTACAAGGACCTGTAAGTTCTTGCCTTAGTTGTCTGCTTATACCCATCATCTCTCTGACCTCATGTCCTAGGGTCTCTCTCTCCTCTCTAGCCACACAGGTGTCCTTGCTATTTCTTGTACTTGCTGCTGCCTTGGCCTAACATGCCATTTGCAGTACATCACACTCAGTTCCTTCAAGCTCCCAGTCAAATGACACCACCTTCTAGAAGCCTTATCTAGAAGCCCCACAAAAAATTTCCCACTCATTCACTGATTCTCCCAGTGACACTTGCCCTTCATTTTTTTTCCCCATGTACTTTTATAACTCGACCTTGGTTCACAGTTCTAAAAAGAAGGAGATGATAAATTCTTAAAATATTTTAGAGAAAAAACAGTAAGGAAATGGTAGTTGGATATGTGAGATAACAAAAACATAGAAAGAGGCAAGAATAAAGGAACTCCTCGCCCAAGTTTCTATCTTTGATGAATAAGAGAGTTGTACCACTCAGTGAGGCCAACAATTAAGGTAGAGAAAGGAAGCAGAGAGAGGGAGAGAGCTGAAGATTCAGATTTACATATACTGAGTAGAAATTCAAGATAGAAATTAGCTGTAAATCATATTCAAGAGATATTGGTGTGCACAAGGTCTCTGAAAAAATGCTAGGAGTGGAAATATTACAGTTATTTAGCGGGGGGTTAGAAGAACTGGGCACATAGAACCAAGAAAGTTTAGTGTTTAAGGGGTAGAGGGAGAGTAAGCCTTCACAGAAACTTGGAGATCACAAAAAAATGAGCAAAACAACAAGAGTGGGGTGTCTTTGTGATCAAGAAAATTAAAAAGTCATATGCAGCTAAGAGTTCCCGTAATATGAAGACTAGATCCTATGGATTTGTTTGTCAATATGATAGTCACTTATGCCCTTTACAGGAGTGGTTACAGTAGAATTTTGGAAGAAGCACCCAAAGTTTTCTGAGTAGAAGAATAAATTTAAGATGAACAAGTGGGGGCAGCGCACGTAGACGCCATTTTCAGGATTTAGGGATGAAAGAAAAGAAGAAAAATTAGATAAGACCAGAGATGGGATGTGGCCAAGTTGGGTTTTCTTCTTTAATATGAGTGAGATCTAAGAATGTTTTAGAAAAAGCCCCAAGAAAGAGGAGAGTTAGTTGAAATTACAGTCTAGAAACTTCACAACTTATGGAGTAAGGTTTCAGAGATCCTATGGCTCTCTTATGTGCTGCTATAGTACGATGTTAAAGACCACAGCCTTCGTATTAATTCAGACCTGAGTTAGAAACTTGTTCTGCCAACTTATAAGCTATGCAATTTTGGCAAAGTCGTTAAACGTTTTTCAACTCTATTTCTTCATACATAAAATGGGTATAATAATATCGCCCTAATAAAATTTTTGTGAGGTATAAAAGAGATTAATTTTTGTAATGTACTCAGCACGTTACCTGGCACAAGGTTATCTGTGATGAAATGAAGGTTGTTTTAATTATTATCTGTATTGATATTATTCATTATAAATACAGATACAGGAGTTGGACTTAAACAGGTATAAGAGGATACAGTTATCCTCTGATACCAGAGGAAAAGAGGTAATGAATCGTGTGGATATATAATAGGAGTTTGTAGAGAGGAGAAAAGAATTCAAAGACAATCATACTTCATAACTTTAGATTTCACACTAAAGTTTAAGGGAAACTCTGCTATGAGTAGATAGGGAAGGATGGAGGGGCTTATAGATTTTTTTTTTTTTTTTTGGAAAGCACATAGAAAGAAATGATAGAGAACTCAAACCAAAACTACTGTAATGTTAGTAGACATTCTTAAGGCACACTTGTTGTTGAAGATCATCAATTTCACGACTTTAAAGAGGCATGAATGTGTAAAATTATGTCATTTTCTGTAGCAGTGTTTATTTGAACAGGAGTAGAAGAGAGAAGACAGGTTGGAATTTTGCAGATATATATTACATGAAGTTCAGTATGTCAGGAATTTAAGTATGGTCAGATAAAAGTCCTTAGGATTATGTACATATGTAGATAACATGAGTGGCTCCAAGAAGCCTGACTGAAAGTGGAGGTGTCATGACAAGGATGTCTCTTAGCGACCAAAGACCGTGTATAATATAGCCAAGGACAAGGAACAACTAGGAGAACAGGTGATTATAACCAGATAATCGGCTTTTGAATAATATGATTTCAGAGAAATCAGACATCTGGGTAATGACTAAGTCCAGAGTGTGGCCATCAAGAATAATCACCAGTGTGAAAGGTCATCAAAGATGAAGAAGTCAAAAAAGCCTGAGAGTGTGATTTTGGATTAGTTATTGGCGTGGACACCGTGAAGACAGGTCTTCAGTTCAACAGGAAAATGGAGTCACATTCTAATATCTTCAGGAAATGAGGGAAGTGACCGCAAGCTCAGTAGATGACAGCAAAAAATGGTAGAAAGTGGTAGAATCTAATGGCATTAACCTCAATGGACAAGAATTTGTGTTTTTTGTTTGTTTCTTTCATTTGAAGATGTTTCTAGAAAATGAGAAAAATGGTCCTCTAGAGCCATAAAGAGGAAAGCATGTTGAGCTACTACTAGACAGTCCTAAGAACTGCAGAGGAGTCATTGTCATTGATAAATCCAACACATATGGTTTTGTAGGTTGTACACTGCATGACTCTAAAGGGCGTCATCTACCTTATGGTGTATGGCAGTGCTATCCAGTAAAATATAAAGTGAGTCACATATGTAATTGTGAATTATCCAATAGCCGTATTAAAAAAGTAAAAAGGAACAAGTGAAATACATTTTATGATATATTCTATTTGACCTAATATATCCAAGTATCATTTCAATATGTAATCAATATAAACATTATTAATTTGATATTTTGCTTCCTGATAGTAAGTTTTTAAAGTATGGCATGTATATTACAGTTATAACACATCTTAATTCAGAAGCTTAATTTTCATTAGAATTACTTAATCTAGGGACTTCCCTGGAGGTCCAGTGGTTAGGATTCTGGACTTCAACTGCAGGAGGCATGGATTCGATCCCTGGTCAGGGAACTAAGATCCCACATGCCATGAGGCATGGCAAAAAATAAAAATAGAAAGAAAAAAGAAAAGAAATATTTAATCTCTGTTTAAGTTTCATAAAATTTATTGTTGGACAGCTAGACTCATATACCCAAGTTGTGCCCCAAATACTGAACATGCCCTCCAATAACTGAACTGTCAGTTTTTAAATGTAAAATTTTAAATTAATTAAAATAAAAATTTTAATTTAGTTCCTCATTCTCTCGGACAGGTGGTGGTCTCCCTGGCCACAGGTCAAGTGCCTGGTAGCCATATGTATTGGTCAGTCTAGGTCTACGTGAATGTTGACTCCTGGGATTTGCAGTGTATAACCACATGCGGTGACGTTGATCTTTGGGGAAGAGTCAGAATTCAGTTAAAGCCAAGTGGTGGCTGGAAGACAACAGAATTGTAATAATTGAAGGGTGAGGGAGGGAGCTAAGTGTTTGATACCAACTCACAGGGCAGCCTCAGTTTATCATTTGAAGCTAAAGAAGAGTAGTTAGTGTGTGGATTACAACTCCAGGGAACAGAAGAGGAGCTTCTTCAAAGTAAGGAGCTTTGTTGACTGTTGAAGAAGATGGAACCCGAGAGGCATCCTTTCATTTCCAGAACATCGTATATACACTGCCTGATGTTTACCAAGATCGTGTTGGGGTGTGCTCAGCCAAAACTCTTTCGTCAGGCCCCAAAGAGAGCTGCTGCTTCTGCTGATGAAGAACTAGGATCTTTGTTTTGGACAGCTGCAGGCAAATCCTTCTCATGGAACCAGATTGATTCATGCATGGCGTTTGAGAGAATGTTATTCTTTCAGTGAAGGCTGGACCAAATATCTTTGGATATTTTGTTTCATGGGTGTAACCCTAACCTGGATTAGTCAGTCACTCTAGTGTAGATGAAATCCTATGCCTATGTAAACTAATGTTGCATTCACTTATCTGAACATTCTATGGAACTTCCTGTTTAGTATCGGAGTTGAAAAGTTTGTCCAAGTCATTGCATATGCATAATTTCTATTAAGTTTCAGGGGATCGATGATGAAAAGGTGACAGAAGGACATTATTTAATAATTACAAGAGAATGCATTCTTTAGCAAGGATAATGTACCTCATTAAAAATAAAAATCATTCAATTATTTCTCTGCTGAAAAGTATCAGTGTCATAAATAGCATGACCCAAGATATCAGTCATGATTTCAAGTCCCAAAATGGAGATGAAAGTATTCATAGTCATGGGTAAGATATAATTTTGCAGAGGTGGAAACTGATATACAGATAGATTAAATAATTTTCCCAAGGTGTCACAGTCATATGTGTTGGAACCAGGATTAAAAATCGAAATCTACCTAACTTTGTGTTTTTTTTCACAATGAGAAGCTGCCTACAATTGGAGACCCCCCGAGCTGCCGTAATAAGCCATAGTTGACGTAATGCACTATACCAATTATTCATCCAGAAAAAAAAAATAAAGAGAACTTCTAAGTGGCAAAATTCTGTCCCAACATCATTCCATAAAACAAATGCATAAGGCAAAAAAAATTTTTTGATGAAATAAAATATTAATAATATGTGGGTTTTTTCACTATATTAATTATGTAATGCCTTATATATTCATCAAGTTCTGCTCTAAAATGCAGCATCTCTGAATATAACCTACAGCTTTATATGCTATAGACAGAGCAGTCAGAGAAAGTAGAAATCAAGTGCACCCATTGCCTTTGAGGAGTTTTCAGTGAAAAATTTAAAGAAAAAAATGCTAATCACAGTCATAATGGAAGTATATGAATATAACTGTTTTTCCCTGAAATCTGAACATTGGTAATGAAAAATAAATCCTCATAATAAAAAGAATACTTTCTTACATTGTATAGCTTAGCAGGGAATTAGAATGTAATTGATAAATATTGAAAAAAAGAGACTATGCTGATGGTATTTTAAACAATTCGATTCTGTATGTGGACATTTTGCTAACAATATGCTAATCCTCTGACTGCCTTCTTGGTTCTGGCTTTACTTAGTGTTTCCCATAATACACTCTGCCCCGCAAATCAAAATCCAAGAACCAATCAAAGTACAAAATGCGTTACTGCTAAGATGAGAATACAGGTGAAGATGAAAGTGTTCCTGGGGAAGACTAGCAAGGGTGTGGAAAGTGAGATAGGAAAGGAAAGCCAGTGGTTGGTCTCCAGCCCAATTCTGTGGATGTGACTTTGGCTCAGACCCTACAGGGAAGCTCTGGAGACAAGTCACACCTCAGAGCTGTCTGAAACAGAGGCTGGGAGCTAGAGCGTTTATACCCCTATATCCTTCAGACAGTGGTAAATTTTCACAAATTTCAGCTCTTCAATGTTCAGGCAAGGTGAGTTCTGACAACCTGAAGTCATTCTGAAGACACAGATGCTGGCTGTTACCTAATGAAGTTGAACATGTCCATACTTTATACACCGGCAATTCCAATGATACGAAGATAGCCTAGTAAAATACTTGCACATTTTGCTCAGAAGAAATGTATAAAAATGTACGGAGAAATGTATCACATTGTGTGTGATAGCCAAAAAAGTGGAAACAACCCAAATGTCCATCAATAGCATCACTGTTAGGAAAAGTAAAATCTATTTTATAGAATGAGATAGAATTTACAACTGAAAGTGAATGATGTACTACAGATAAACATATGTACATGGATGAACACAAAAACCATAAGGTGGATTAAATAAGTCACAGAAGAATATATGCAACATAATTCCACTTATATAAAGTTCAAAAACAGATAAAACACAACCATATATTATATAGGAATGTATGCATACGTGATAAAACCGTAAAGAGAGGGAAGAGAAAGCGTATGTGAAAATACAGAATATTGGTTACTACTGAGTTGGAGGGAGGGGCTGGTACTGGGAAATACACTGGGAGTTTCAAAGGGGTCAATAATACTCATTTCTTAAATTGGTGGGCTTATTTTTTTTAATTTTTACTAGGATATGGTTGATTTACAATGTTGTGTTAGTTTCAGGTATACAGCGAAGTGAATCAGTTATACATATACATATATCCACTCTTTTTTTTTTTTTTTAGCTTCTTTTCCCATTTAGGCCATTACAGAGTATTGATTGAGTAGCGTTCCCTGTGCTATACAGCAGGTTCTTATTAGTTATCTATTTTATATATAGTAGTGAGTATATGTCAATCCCAATCTCCCAATTTATCGCCCCCATCCACTGGTAACCATAAGTTTGTTTTCTATATCTGTGACTCTACTTCTGTTTTGTAAATAAGTTCATTTGTACCTTTTTTTTTTTAGATTAGTGGGCTTATTTTTAAATTGAACATATATATTTTCTTCTGTTTGTGTTAAAGTCATTAAAAAATCTATAAGAAAAAACTTATTATCCAACTTAAGACAGAGAAAGAGAGAAAGTCATGCGTTCCCTCAGTTTACTCATTCATACATAACACATTCACTCAGCAAATATTTGAGTGCTGACCAGGAGTGAAGAATTCTTGTAGAAGCTCAGGATATGAACTTAAATAAGATCTAGTTTCCAACAACAGAGTTCTATAGTTAAAGGAGTAATACAACAATGCAGGGGCTTAGAGGGTAGACTAATGCCTTGGTTAGAAACACACCCAGGACCCTTAATAGCTGAATAACCTTAGAAAAGTTAATTTCATGGAACCTCAATTTCTTCATCTGTAAAATGGAGATAATAATGCTACTTGGGCTTCCCTGGTGGTGCAGTGGTTGAGAGTCCGCCTGCCGATGCAGGGGATGTGGGTTCGTGCTCCAGTCCGGGAAGATCCCACATGCTGCAGAAACAGACATGATCTGACATAGTTTAGCACTCCATCAGGTGAAATTATTGTAAAAGATATTTCTGACTAAAGACTGAAGTGTAGTTCATTAAATAATTTCTATTTTAGGGGCCAGGTACCGTTGTTAGTGCTTTTTATGCACATGAACAAAACAGTCATTGCCCTCATGGAGATTCCTTTCAAAAAGAAAATTATAATTTCCAAATCGCCCAAACTTAGCTAACAGTCCTAGAAGGCTTCCAACCAATTCTAGCCATTTTCTCATGTTTTTGCCCTCAAAAAGTACTGTTGAGCATCTTCTGTGTGCTAAGTGTTGTTCCAGGTCCTGGGGCACATACACGGATATGTCCTCTCATGCGACCTAATGCCCTCATTTTGAGGGAATATTTTAGGTATATGGATCACATTATTTGAATTAATGTAATGGAAATAGCAGTAAATATTGGGTAGAGGTTTTATATGCTACCTATAAGAACTCTACCTCTTCTTGTGTGAAAATAGATTTTTTTTTTTAGATCAATTCTTCTGAGTTTGTTTTTAAAGATAAATGGAGGAGTGAGTCTTTAGAATTTGGCCATCTTCCCTTGGGCAGCAATGGACTTTCGTAACATCATTATGAAGTCGAGAGTAGTAGAGGTATACCATACTGAAATGTTCTTGGTTGCTTGCCTGTTGATGTCATTCCTTAGGTGGTATCCCCTTGAGGTATTACTGTTTTCTATGTTTATTTGTATCCACAGCACCTAACATCATGGTCAGCATAGAATATGTTCTAATAAGTGTTTGTTGGTTAAAAGAGTTCATCTCTACCTTTACTCACATTTGAATTTAGTATTTTCTGAATTTTGTATCACATTATAGACAACTATATGCACATCAAAATAAGCTAATTTCCAAAGAGCTTGAATGACATTGAGACTAGTCATGTTCAAACATATCAGAAGGCAATGAATGAAAATGCTGACTGTACTTCATAATAACTGTGCAAGAAGAATATGAAGAGTGGCTAACTACCTAAGCCTAAGCCTTTCTCTACTACCTACTGGCTGTGTGATTTTCATTTCCTCACTTATAAAATGAGGATAACTTTGATAATAGTACCTATCTCATGGAGATATTTGAAGGATTGAATGAGTTGATAAAATTAACTCATTCAATGTGTATAAAATTTATAGTTCCTGGCACATTATAACAGTTGTATAAGAGTGATTATGAGACTCAAGAAACTGTTAAACTTTTTAAAAAAATCTTTGAATGACAATATATAATATTATCCTAGTAACAAACTACACTCATGAAGATGTAACCGTATTCTAATTCTGAATAGTGGAGGATGCATTGGGAGTTATTAATGACTAACATGGGGTATTCTTTTGAGTAAGTGTTTTTATTACCGAACCAAACTTGGTTCCACCCACCTATGCACAGTAAAGCCAATCTGTTGACACTGGGTTGTGGTGATGAAAAGTGAAGCGTTTATTGCAGATGCCAGACAAGGAGTCGGGACAGCTAGTGCTCAAAGAGCCTGAACTCCCCAGTGGGTTTCAGCAAAGCACTTTTAAAGGCCAGGTGAGGAAAGGGAGTCACAGGGTATGTGATCAGCTCGTGCACAATTCTCTGATTGGTTGATGGTGAGGTAACAGGGTGGTGTCACAGGGATTAACACTATCAATTCTTAGGCACCAGTAGGTCATCAGGTAGCTAATTTCTTCTATTTGGTGGTGATTTTAGCATCTGTAAAACAACTCAAGAAATGTGCATCAGATACTGTCATCTAGGTCCTTCAGAGAGGAGCTACAGCACAGGGCATGGGGGAGGGGCCCATCCCTGGAAGGCCCCATAGCATCCTGCTCAGTTACATTTTTCCCCACTTCTAGGCACATGTTGTTCTAGTTGTGAACCATAGTAGCCACACTCGATGTTCAAACAGAAAAGGATTTGTTAAAGGATATTAGAGAATTGCAGAAACTTCTGGAGAGCTAGAGTCAGATTTGAAGGCTGCCAGCAAGGCCAACACACCCTACTCCACTGCTCCTGTGAGGCGAGCATGGCTGCTCCCACTGCATGGATATGCCCTGTTACCAGGACCCCACTTGGAGCTGGAAAGGGCCACTGCCCCTCACACCACCCTTGTCAGAAAACCAGTTCTGCCCAGCCACCATGTCTACCCCATACACTTCCAGAACAAGATTTTGTGTCCCTCCTTCTGTTGGGCAGAATTTAAGTCACGTGCCTCTACCCAAACTGTAAGAAAAGTTGAAAAAAGTGAAAGTCTGAAATTCCCCAATTAGGCAGTTGTTTAAAGTTGTCCCCTGGCCAACAATGTCCCCAGGCACATGTTACTAACCAGAAGAGGACTTATCAACCAGTCCAAGTGAGAACCCTCAGGGCTTATTTAATTGATAGAAATGATTGGTATCTGGTATATCAGTACCATTAAGTAGAGCTCTCACACAGAGTTTAAACTGCTTCAATGTTTGCATTGATTTCAAAATCCTTAAACAAAATCTGCTGGGTGCAACCTTCTGTAGGATTTGCATTCATGATACAGAGAACAATAAGATACCCTGCTCGGAACTTTACAGTGAGATAAGGAAGATGTCAAGAATAGACTTTACGTTATGTCACAGGTCATGTACGAGGAGCATAAGTGCCCTGGAAATGCATTGAAGGAAACGTGAAGGAGGAAAGAGGAGGCATTTATTTCTTCTTTATGCAAACATTTACTGAAGGCCTTTTGCAGAGAGAATGAAGATACAAAGTTCAACAGTATATGTTTCATGGCAATATTAAATTTGGTACAGACAGTGAAAGAGTTTTTTCAGAAATAAAAGTTTTTATTGTCAAGAAAGTTATATATGTGGGAATATACAGAGAAGTTTCAAGCTAAGATAGGCTGTTCTGTTTACCTAAAAAGTTGGTTGGGCCCAGCAGTATGCTGGGGTGATGATAAATGCCAGACAGAGAGCTCAGGTCCAACATTCATTTTATTATTTTGGTGTTTTTCCCACAAAGAGATTGAAATGATTTAAGCAGGAAATTTCCACTGGCAGTGTCCTTAGATTGAAAGTGGTGATACCAACTAGAAAAGTGCTTCATTATCCCAAGCAACAGGTAAGGAGGATCTTAACTGCATGGTGGTGAAGAGAACAGAGTGGAAAGTGAGGTGCAGATGAGGGATGCCATGGTTGTTGGCAGTTATGTAGACGTGGGGAGGAAGGCAGATGTGAGTCTCAGGGACCATTCTGGAAGAACGGTGGTACCGTTAACATTCATAGAAAAGTGATGGGAAACACATTTTGGAGGAAAGTCATTGGCTTAGATAAAGTGTGTTTATTTTAATGTGTCATATTCATTTTCTATTGCTGTATAACAGATTGCCACAAACTCAGTGACTTAACACAATACCCATTTACCAGCTCATGGTCCCCCCTGTCACAAGTCCAGGCAGCTGGACTGGGTTCTCTGCTCCAGGTTTCACAAGATGGAAGTTGGCGGGACTCAGTCAGTTGGAGGCTTTGGGGAAGAATCTGCTCCTCATTCAGGTTGACGGGTCCATTCCTTGTGGTTGTAGGACTGAGACCCCTGTTTGCCTCAGCAGTGGAGAACCTCCCTCACATCAAATGTCTCTCATGCTCGGAAGTTCTCTGACTTCTGCTTCTGCCACCAACTCTCTGCTTGTTTGATTAGATTAATCCCTCCAGAATCATCTTCCTATCATAAAATCAACTGATTAGTAACGTAACTGAAAATCTGTAGAATTGCCTTTGCCATATGATATAGCATAATCGCGGCTGTGTTATCTCATCGTATTCACAGTCCCAGAGCTTAAGGCAGGAAACCCTAGGGCCATCTGAGAGTCCTGGGGGAATAGTGGGCAGTTAGAAGTGCCCTCTGGAACTTGGAAGAATGCTGAAGTTAGAGATACAGATTTAAGAGTTACACTCCTAGAAGTGATATGAAGAGAACTAAATGATATAATCAAGGAAGATTATTTATACTGGGAAGACAAAAAGGAAAAATCTGAGATTCTGCAGGTAAAAAAAAATTCAAGTCTTAAAATGAAAAGATCTAAATTTCACCCATGCAAGTAAATGCCAGGGGTTGAGAGAGGAAGGGAAAATAGGCATCACTATACTTGAGGAGGTCAGGTAACTCTGACACCAAGAAGTTCAAAGTAACATGAATGTGAAAGTTGCAAATACCTAATAGTAAAAGAAAAAGAAGAGAAAAAAAGGAAAATTGTGAACCTGGGACTAATGCTTAATTTTCCCACTTCATTGATTTTTACTGTGAACCCATTTATGTGACAAGTCATGAAATTTGAGGGAAAGAGAGCATGCCCTCTGTGGAGAAGAGGGAGAGGCAACCCCAAATCAAATGACTTCAACTTTAAAAAGAGGCGAGATTTATGAGGTAGCAGTGCAATGTTGGCCCTGAGGTTGCAGTAGGGAGGCAGAAGGAATAAGCTGACCGCCCCAGGTACCCAGCAGAGTGGACGCAGCAGAAACCACCCTGTGAAAGACTCACTGTGTGAGGAACCCGTCATCTGAGGAAAAGTTCACTGCAGTTAAGTGAGAGGATGGGATGTGAAGAGGATGAAAATGTAGATTATGTGAGAAGTATGGCTGTGAGAACATGGAATGGGCTGGAAAGGGGAAAGGCTTACGGGAGAATACCTTAATGTGCATCCTCTCTTGCTTGCACGGGCTTATGGAAGAATATCTTAGCATGCATCCTCTCTTGTTTGCGCAACTCTGTCTTGGATCGTGGGCCAAACAAAGGCAGCGATGGTGCATTTGCATCTTTGAGCCACAGCACGTAGTTAGTCCTCAATAAGTTTGAAATAAATGAATAAATAAATAAATACATAAATAAATAAAATTTAAGGGGGTGATTTGGATTAAATGAATGAATAAAGCAGATAACGGGATATAATCTATTCCTACAAAAAGAGCTCTCAGTACCAGGGATTGGTCTAGCAGGAGCTTGGTAGATTGCTCTTCCCAGAAATACGGATGCATATCATTTTAAAGATATAATAATGAAATATTAAAAGAACTGTAAAAGTGGCAATGAATTATTTAGAAACAGTGTCCCTGCATGCATGATACAGTATTTAGTTGGGTGTTAAAATATATGCTCTGAGGCTAGCCTTAGTATAGTTTTATGTGAGCTGAATAGTTTCAAATAATGCCAGAATGCAATTTAGAGCCTTGAATTCCTTCATCTGGCTTCCCCGTCTCCTTGCAGAGCTCCCTTTGATTTCAAATGTGCTTCATTCCTAGTATGAGAAACAGAGGGTGGGAAAATTTAATTGTTCTAGGCTGAGGTTTGAAACAGGTTTTCAATTTACAGATAATTTGGACTTGAGCGTTGTTGAGTTTTACCTGAGATAAATCCATTAGAAGGCGCCTACACCTCCTGACTGCATCTTCAGAATATATGTGCAGGCACAGTTTTAGAGGTGGGGTGGCCAGGGAAGCAAGGTATGAAAGGAGGGTTGGGAGGCAAGGGGCGCCCCTCATCTGTAAAAGAGAGAGAACTTTCTTATGATTGTTCATGTTTTCAGTCTCAGAAGGCAAAAACTCACTGCTTCTACTTTTAGATGCTAATGATCTATTTGCTAGGAAAACAACATTTTTGCTTCAGGTTTATTCGTCATGCTCATTCATAAAGGAAAATTTATTCTGTCCTCAGAATCCTAAATCATTTCAAGTCTACAAATATTTATTGAATGCTTTTGGCTAGACTCCGTGGTTGGTACTGGAAGGATACAAAGATGAGCAAGATACATCCCTCAACTTCCAGGGACTTTTCATCTACTAGGGAGGAGAGATAAATACATATTTTCTTTCTGAATGGAAAAATGTAGTAAAGCAAAAGAGATAAAAATGCTCTAAGTATTCAAAGTACAATATGTTAACCACATCAAATCTTTTGTTGTACATAAGTTTGGTTATAACTAAATATGAAAATAATTACACATACAATACAACAAATGTCACTTGGCATTAATCTCCATTCAGCACCTGGAAATATAAATCTTAGAGAAGGGCCTCATAAACACCACCTCTAGCTACACTTTATACGAATTTAGAAAGATACTTAGTTAACAAGAAATAACACTCATCTGGTCTGAAGTATCCACAAAATGACAGAGTCACACAAACCCTAGTCTAAATGACGTTCTTCTGCTCCCCTCCACATTACCCATAATCCACCGTGAATGGCACTCAAGAAGGTTCAGGGAAGCTTCCTTTCAATATGTGCCCAGATATATACCCAGAGAAAACCATACTTCGAAAAGATACATGCACCCCAACGTTCATTGCAGCACTATTTACAATAGCCAAGACATGGAAGCATTGATGGATGAATGGGTAAAGAAGATGTGGTACATATATACAATGGAGTATTACTCAGACACAAGAAAGAACGAAATAATGCCATTTGCAGCAACATGGATAGACCTAGAGATTGTCATACTGAGTGCAATAAGTCAGACAGAGAAAGACAAATATCATATGATATTGCTTATATGTGGAATCTAAATAAAAAATGTTACAAATGAACTTATTTACAAAACAGAAATGGAGTCACAGATGTAGAAAACAAACTTGCGGTTACAAAGGGGGGGAGGGATAAGTTGGGACATTGGGATTGACACATACTACTATATATAAAATAGATGACTAATAAGGAACTACTGTATAGCACAGGGAGCGCTACTCAATACTCTGTCATGACCTATATGGGAAAAGAATCTAAAAAAAGGGTGGATATATGTATATGTATAACTGATTCACTGTGCTGTACACCTGAAATTAACACAGCATTGTAAATCAACTATACTCCAATAAAAATTTATTTAAGAAAAGAAACTTTTTCTAATACAAAAAGAAAAAAAGACTCAAACAAGAGGAGAATGAAGGGCTGAGAGGATGCAGCTGGTGGGTTTGTGAAAGGAGGTTTTCTGTAGCTCATCTCAGCAGAATAAAGAAAGCAATCATAGTGTTTGGGGTCCCCAGGAGAGGAAAAGAAAGATACCAATCAGTTATCACCATCAGAGGAGAACAAATGACCAGTGATCCCTCAAACCAGACTATGGGCTTAAGGCCCACATTCCCTGCATTTAAACCTTCAGGATCATGCAGAAACAGCCATTATAGACTTAAGAGTATCAAGCAAATCACTGGGCATAAGGTAGGCCTACACCAAATTGATAGTTGAATCTGAAAAAGTGGAGGTTTGCTTATTACAGAGAAGTAAAGTAGCAAATGAAAGAAGGAGGGAAGGAGGGCGATTAATGCCTAGGGATAGACGTTATTTAATGTCCCACAGTCTATACTGTAGGTCTATCATAATATTAATTTCCGGGTCAGCAGGGGACCAGCCCCATCATAACCAGTAGGAACAGCTGCCCAGAGCAAGTAGGGTTACTCTTACTGGAAAAACGAGGTGAGGAATGATGGAAAGTTTGTACCGTAGAAGAAGTTATGTGTTAATTTGAACCGTTGTATTAGTCCCCCTATTATTAACCCAGACGAACGTGGCTGCAATATTTGAGAATGAGAATAATGAGCAGAAATCAATTAAAAAAAAAAGTAGCTGGCCAGAATAATTAAAGCTGTACGTTTTCATATTTTCAGGTTGTGATAAGTCAGGCAGTAAGGCCCTGTGGACACAAGAGAGGTCAGTCTCACTTAGCAGCACGTCATTGTGAATTAGATGATTCCTCATCACTCCTCCCTGCTCCATGCGTGTACAGATGCCTGTCAAAGGCTTCGTGGTCATGGGTAATACACTAATTATGTATCCCACACTAGCTGTTACAATAGGGTAAAGCCTTTGTGACTGCCAGGGTGGGTAAAGATTTCAGTAATATACTTGCAATAAGTGTGAGGCCCCATCCTGCCCACATAGTCATGAATGTGCCTAGTCTCAGGAGGACTTGTTCTGTGTTTTCACCTTAATCTGCCTGTTTATAAAATATGCATAGAACAGGGATGGGGAACCACAGGCCTGGGAGTAGGATACGATTCTCAAGTTTGATTTTATCATGTCTGTAGAGAGAG
The DNA here is from genome assembly GCF_963924675.1 of Phocoena phocoena. Classification (NCBI taxonomy): domain Eukaryota; kingdom Metazoa; phylum Chordata; class Mammalia; order Artiodactyla; family Phocoenidae; genus Phocoena; species Phocoena phocoena. The sequence goes on from NC_089227.1 coordinate 97,234,749, forward strand.
GCCATTCTGACCACTAAAAATGAGGCCTCCAAATTAACGTCCCTTGAAGTGGGCAGCTTTATCTGACCCCGTCAGAACAGAGCAGCAGAATATAGGGCTTAAGGCATAGATTCTGAGCCAGAATCTCCCTGACTTCAAATCCCAGCTCTGGCACATACTGTAAAGGTGGCATAATAATAGGACCTACTAATAAAATCAATGAGTAGATTAGTTTAGATTATATTTGTAAAGTGTTTAGAAAAATGTCTGGCAAATGGTAGGCATCATAGAAGTGCTTGTTAAATGAAAAAATAAACTAATGAATAAATAAATGAAAAAGCTTCCTCAAGTTTTCAATAGATGTCAAGAGCTTTTGTTAATTCATATTTTAAATCAATTAAAGTTATAAAACATTATATACATACTCACTGTAGAAAGTTTGTAAATTAAATAACTAGAGTGAAAGAAAATAAAAAATACCCATAATCCTATAACATGGGATTAACTACTGATAATATTTTATTTATATTTTTCTACTTTTTTTTTTAAATGTCACAAGTGGTCAGTTTATTAAGATGTTTACATCAGTGCCAACTTTTATTTTCATACGTGGTCTAAGTTCAGAGACTCAAATAATGAAGCCCTCATTGTACATGAAACCAGAATGTGGAAACACTTTTGACTTCCTCTGTAGCTACAGCAAAACATTCCTCAATACCTGTCACACATTTTTAAAGTTCACTCACGTGATAAGCTACCTAAGGTAGGTATCTATTACCTGGAAGCTTTGTATAACCCTTCAGGGTTTTCTTTTTTCCTTTTGGAAGTTTCTATCATTAATTCAAAATTTAGAAATATCTTCATTTACTGGGATGTTGGGGCAGCAACTGTTGGCTCCTCAACAGTACTTCCCACACACCTACTCCTTTCTTATTTATTTATTTTTTTAAACATCTTTACTGGAGTATAATTGCTTTACAATGGTGTGTTAGTTTCTGCTATATAACAAAATAAATCAGTTATACATATACATATGTTCCCATATCTCTTCCCTCTTGCGTTTCCCTCCCTCCCACCCTCCCTGTCCCACCCCTCGGTGGTCACAGAGCACCCAGCTGATCTACCTGTGCTATGCGGCTGCTTCCCACTAGCAATCTATTTTACGTTTGGTAGTGTATATATGTCCATGCCTCTCTCTCACTTTGTCACAGCTTACCTTTCCCCCTCCCCATATCCTCAAGTCCATTCTCTAGAAGGTCTGTATCTTTATTCCCATCTTACCCTTAGGTTCTTCATGACCGTTTTTTTTTTCCTTAGATTCCATATATATGTGTTAGCATACAGTATTTGCTTTTCTCTTTCTGACTTACTTCACTCTGTATGACAGACTCTAGGTCCATCCACCTCACTACAAATAACTCAATTTCGTTTCTTTTTATGGCTGAGTAATATTCTATTGTATATATGTGCCACATCTTTAACCATTCATCTGATGATGGACACTTAGGTTGTTTCCATGTCCTGGCTATTGTAAATAGAGCTGCAATGAACATTTTGGTACATGACTCTTTTTGAATTATGGATTTCTCAGGGTATATGCCTGGTAGTGGGATGCTGGGACGTATGGTGGTTCTATTTGTAGTTTTTAAAGGAACCTCCATACTGTTCTCCATAGTGGCTGTATCAATTTACATTCCCACCAGCAGTGCAAGAGTGTTCCCTTTTCTACACACCCTTTCCAGCATTTATTGTTTCTAGATTTTTTGATGATGGCCATTCTAACCGGTGTGAGATGATATCTCATTGTAGTTTTGATTTGCATTTCTCTAATGATTAATGATGTTGAGCATTCTTTCATGTGTTTGTTGGCAATCTGTATATCTTCTTTGGAGAAATGTCTATTTAGGTTTTCTGCCCATTTTTGGATTGGGTTGTTTGTTTTTCTGTTATTGAGCTGCTTGTAAATTTTGGAGATTAATCCTTTATCAGTTGCTTCATTTGCAAACACTTTCTCCCATTCTGAGAGTTGTCTTTTTGTCTTGTTTATGGTTTCCTTTGCTGTGCAAAAGCTGTTAAGTTTCATTAGGTCCCATTTGTTTATTTTTGTTTTTATTTCCATTTCTCTAGGAGGTGGGTCAAGAGGGATCTTGCTGTGATTTATGTCATAGAGTATTCTGCCTATGTTTTCCTCTAAGAGTTTGATAGTGTCTGGCCTTACATTTAGGTCTTTAATCCATTTTGTGTTTATTTTTGTGTATGGTGTTAGGGAGTGTTCTAATTTCATAGAACTGTACCTGTCCAGTTTTCCAAGCACCACTTATTGAAGAGGCTGTCTTTTCTCCACTGCATATTCTTGCCTCCTTTATCAAAGATAAGGTGACCATATGTGTGTGGGTTTATCTCTGGGCTTTCTATGCTGTTCCATTGATCTATATTTCTCTTTTTGTGCCAGTACCATACTGTCTTGATTGCTGTAGCTTTGTAGTATAGTCTGAAGTCAGGCATCCTGATTCCTCCAGCTCCATTTTTCATTCTCAAGATTGCCTTGGCTGTTCGGGGAATTTTTTGTTTCCATACAAATTGTGAAATTTTTTGTTCTAGTTCTGTGAAAAATGCCAGTGGTAGTTTGATAGGGATCGCACTGAATCTGTAGATTGCTTTGGGTAGTAGAGTCATTTTCACAATGTTGATTCTTCCAATCCAAGAACATGGTATATCTCTCCATCTATTTGTATCATCTTTAATTTCTTTCATCAGTGTCTTATAGTTTTCTGCATACAGGTATTTTGTCTCCTTAGGTAAGTTTATTCCTAGATATTTTTTTCTTTTTGTTGCAATGGTAAGTGGCAGTGTTTTCTTAATTTCACTTTCATATTTTTCATAATTAGTGTATAATAATTCCAGAGATTTCTGTGCATTAATTTTGTATTCTGCTACTTTACCAAATTCATTCATTAGCTCTAGTAGTTTCCTGGTAGCATCTTTAGCATTCTCTATGTATAATATCATGTCATCTGCAAAGAGTGACAGCTTTACTTCTTCTTTTCTGATTTGGATTCATTTCATTTCTTTCTCTTCTCTGATTGCTGTGGCTAAAACTTCCAAAACTGTGTTGAATAATAGGGGTGAGAGTGGGCAACCTTGTCTTGTTCCTGATCTTAGTGGAAATGGTTTCAGTTTTTCACCATTGGGGACGATGTTGGCTGTGGGTTTGTCATATATGGCCTTATTATGTTGAGGAAACTTCCCTCATTGCCTACTTTCTCCAGGGTTTTTATCATAAATGGGTGTTGAATTTTGTCAAAAGCTTTCTCTGCATCTATTGAGATGATCATATAGATTTTCTCCTTCAGTTTGTTAATATGGTGTATCACGTTGATTGTTTTGCGTATATTGAAGAATCCTTGTGTTCCTGGAATAAACCCCACTTGCTCATGTTGTATGATCCTTTTAATGTACTGTTGGATCTGTTTGCTAGTATTTTGTTGAGGATTTTTGCATCTATGTTCATCAGTGTTATTGGCCTGTAATTTTCTTTCTTTGTGATACCTTTGTCTGGTTTTGGTATCAGGGTGATGGTGGCCTCATAGAATGAGTTTGGGAGTGTTCCTCCCTCTGCCATTTTTTGGAAGAGTTTGAGAAGGATAGGTGTTAGCTCTATTCTTAATGTTTGATAGAATTTGCCTGTGAAGCCATCTGGGCCTGGGCTTTTGTTTGTTGGAAGATTTTTAATCACAGTTTAAATTTCAGTGCTTGTGATTGGTCTGTTCATATTTTCTATTTCTTCCTGGTTCAGAGTCAGCAGGTTTTGCATTTCTAAGCATTTGTCTATTTCTTCCAGGTTGTCCATTTTATTGGCATAGAGGTGCTTGTAGTAATCTCTCATGATCCTTTGTATTTCTGCAGTGTCAGTCGTTACTTCTCCTTTTTCCTTTCTAATTCTATTGATTTGAGTCTTCTCCCTTTTTTTCTTAATGAGTCTGGCTAATGGTTTATCAATTTTGTTTATCTTCTCAAAGAACCAGCTTTTAGTTTTATTGATCTTTGCTATCGTTTCCTTCATTTCTTTTTCATTTATTTCTGGTCTGATCTTTATGATTTCTTTCCTTCTGCTAACTTTGGGGTTTTTTTGTTCTTCTTTCTCTAATTGCTTTTGGTGCAGGTTAGGTTGTTTATTTAAGGTGTTTCCTGTTTCTTAAGGTAGGATTGTATTGCTGTAAATTTCCCTCTTAGAACTGCTTTTGCTGCATCCCATAGGTTTTGGGTGATCACGTCTCCATTGTCATTTTTTTCTAGGTATTTTTTGATTTCCTCTTTGATTTCTTCAGAGATCACTTCGTTATTAAGTAGTGTATTGTTTAGCCACCATGTGTTTGTATTTTTTACAGACCTTTTCCTGTAATTCATATCTAGTCTCATAGCGTTGTGGTCTGAAAAGATACTTGATAGGATTTCAATTTTCTTAAATTTACCAAGGCTTGATTTGTGAATCAAGATATGATCTATCCTGGCGAAAGTTCCATTAGCACTTGAGAAGAAAGTGTATTCTGTTGCTTTTGGATGGAATGTCCTATAAATATCAATTAAGTCACCCTTGTTTAATGTAGCATTTAAAGCTTGTGTTTCCTTATTTATTTTCATTTTGGATGATCAGTCCATTGGTGAAAGTGGGGTGTTAAAGTCCCCTACTATGATTGTGTTACTGTCAATTTCCCCATTTATGGCTGTTAGCATTTGCCTTAGGTACTGAGGTGTTCCTATGATGGGTGCATAAATATTTACAATTGATCATTCTGTAGTGTCCTTCTTTGTCTCTTCTAATAGTCTTTATTTTAAAGTCTATTTTGTCTTTTGTAAGAATTGCTACTCCAGCTTTCTTTTGGTTTCCCTTTGCATGGAATATCCTTTTCTATCCCATCACTTTCAGTCTGTATGTGTCCCTAGGTCTGAAGTGGGTCTCTTGTAGACAGCATATATATGGGTCTTGTTTTTGTATCCATTCAGCCAGTCTCTGTCTTTTGATGGGAGCATTTAATCCATTTACATTTAAGGTAATTATCGATATGTATGTTCCTATTCCCATTTTCTTAATTGTTTTGGGTTTGCTATTGTAGGTCTTTTCCTTCTCTTGTGTTTCTTGCCTAGAGAAGTTCCTTTAGCATTTGTTGTAAAGCTGGTTTGGTGGTTTTGAACCCTCTCAGCTTTTGCTTGTCTGTAAAGGTTTTAATTTCTCCATCAAATCTGAATGAGATCCTTGCTGGATAGAGTAATCTTGGTTGAAGTCTTTTCTCTTTCATTACTTTAAATATATCCTGCCACTCCCTTCTGGCTTGCAGAGTTTCTGCTGAGAGATCAGCTGTTATCCTTATGGGGATTCCCTTGTGTGTTATTTGTTGTTTTTCCCATGCTGCTTTTAATATGTTTTCTTTGTATTTAGTTTTTGATAGTTTGATTAATATGTGTCTTGGCGTGTTTCTCCTTTGATTTATCCTGTATGGGACTCTCTGTGTTTCCTGGAGGTTGGTGGCTATTTCCTTTCCCATATTTGGGAAGTTTTCAACTATAATCTCTTCAAATATTTTCTCAGTCCCTTTCTTTTCCGCTTCTTCTTCTGGGACCCCTATAATTCGAATGTTGGTGCATTTAATGTTGTCACAGAGGTCTCTGAGACTGTCCTCAGTTCTTTTTATTCTTTTTTTCTTTATTCTGCTCTGCAGTAGTTATTTCCACTATTTTATATTCCAGGTCACTTATCCATTCTTCTGCTTTAGTTATTCTGCTATTGACCCCTTCTAGAGTATTTTTAATTTCATTTATTGTATTGTTCATCATTGCTTGTTTCCTCTTTAGTTCTTCTATGTCCTTGTTAAATGTTTCTTGCATTTTCTCTATTCTATTTCCAAGATTTTGGATCATCTTTACTATCATTATTCTGAATTCTTTTTCAGGTAGACTGCCTATTTCCTCTGCATTTGTTAGGTCTGGTGGGTTTTTACCTTTCTTCTTCATCTGCTGTGTGTTTTTCTGTCTTCTCATTTTGCTTATCTTACTGTGTTTGGGGTCTCTTTTTCGCCGGCTGCAGGTTCGTAGTTCCCATTGTTTTTGGTGTCTGTCCCCAGTGGCTAAGGTTGGTTCAGTGGGTTGTGTAGGCTTCCTGGTGGAGGGGACTAGTGCCTGTGTTCTGGTGGATGAGGCTGGATCTTGTCTTCCTGGTGGGCAGGTCCACGTCTGGTGGTGTGTTTTGGGGTGTCTGTGGACTTACTATGATTTTAGGCAGCCTCTCTGCTAATGGGTGGGGCTGTGTTCCTGTCTTTGCTAGTTGTTTGGCATAGGGTATCCAGCACTGTAGCTTGCTGGTCATTGAGTGAAGCTGGGTCTTGGTGTTGAGATGGAGATCTCTGGGAGATTTTTGCCATCTGATATTACATGTAGCTGGGAGGTCTCTTGTGGACCAGTGTCCTGAAGTTGGCTCTCCCACCTCAGAGGTACAGCACTGACTCCTGCCTGCAGCACCAAGAGCCTTTCATCCACACAGCTCAGAATTAAAGGGACAAAAAATAGAAAAAGAGGATAAAATAAAGTAAGATAAAATAAAATAAAGTTATTAAAATAAAAAATAATTATTAAGAAAAAAAGTTTTTAAAGTAAAAAAAAAGAAAAAAATATGGACGGACAGAACCCTAGGACAAATGGTGAAAGCAAAGCTATACAGACAAAATCTCACACAGAAGCATAAACATACACATTCACAAAAAGAGGAAAAGGGGAAAAAGTAATATATCTTGCTCCCACAGTCCACCTCCTCAATTTGGGATGATTCGTTTTCTATTCAGGTATTCCACAGATGCAGGTACATCAAGTTGATTGTGAAGATTTCATCGGCTGCTCCTGAGGCTGCTGGGAGAAATTTCCCTTTCTCTTCTTTGTTCGCACAGCTCCTGGGGCTCAGCTTTGGATTTGGCCCCGCCTCTGCGTGTAGGTCGCCGGAGGGCATCTGTTCTTTGCCCAGACAGGACGCGGTTAAAGGAGCAGCTGATTCGGGGGCTCTGGCTCACTCAGGCCTGGGGGAGGGAGGGGCACGGATGCGGGATGAGCCTGCAGCAGCAGAGGCCGGCGTGACGTTGCACCAGCCTGAGGCGCACCGTGCCTCCTCCTGGGAAAGTTGACCCTGGATCCCGGGACCCTGGCAGTGGCAGGCTACACAGGCTCCTCGGAAGGGGGGTGTGGACAGTGACCTGTTCTCGCACACAGGCTTCTTGGTGGCGGTAGCAGCAGCAGCCTTAGCGTCTCCCGCCCATCTCTGGGGTCCGCGCTGTTAGCCGCGGCTCGTGCCCATCTCTGGAGCTCCTTTAGGCGGCGCTCTAAATCCCCTCTCCTCGCGCACCAGGAAACAAAGAGGCAAGTAAAAGTCTCTTGCCTCTTTGGCAGGTCCAGACTTTTCCCCGGACTCCCTCCCAGCTAGCCGTGGTGCACTAACCCCCTGCAGGCAGTGTTCACGCCGCCAACCCCAGTCCTCTCCCTGCGCTCGACAGAAGCCCGAGCCTCAGCTCCCAGTCCCGCCCACCCCAGCGGGTGAGCAGACAAGCCTCTCGAGCTGGTGAGTGCTGGTCGGCCCTGATCCTCTGTGCGGGAATCTCTCCGCTTTGCCCTCCGCACCCCTGTTGCTGTGCCCTCTTCCACGGCTCCAAAGCTTCCCCTTCCGCCACCTGCAGTCTCCGCCCAAGAAGGGGCTTCCTAGTGTGTGGAAACCTTTCCTCCTTCACAGCTCCCTCCCACTGGTGCAGGTCCTGTCCCTATCCTTTTGTCTCTGTTTATTCTTTTTTCTTTTGCCCTACCCAGATACGTGGGGAGTTTCTTGCCTTTTGGGAGGTCTGAGGTCTTCCACCAGCGTTCAGTGGGTGTTCTGTAGGAGCTGTTCCACGTGTAGATGTATTTCTAATCTATCTGTGGGGAGGAAGGTGATCTCCACGTCTTACTCTTCTGCCATCTTCTCTCTCCTCCTTTCTCATTCTGTCACCTGTGCCGCGCCAGGGCGCACGTGCAGGGCCGGCGGTCACGTGCGGAGTCAGCACCCCGGCCCCCAACCCTCTGTCTCTGCAGGGGTCCCCTTCTACCCCCAGCCCTTAACCAGAGCCGGCTGGACCCTTATATTTTTCTACTTTTTATACAGTAAATTGGAATCCTGCAATATAACTGTATATATCATTTATAATGTAATTTTCTCACAATTTTATAAACATGATCCCATAGTCTTATATATTATTAATAAGATAGTTATTAAACTGATTCTCTATGTTAACTGAAAAAAATGCACAAGCTAAAAGTTGAGAATTATGTTTTATTTGGCCAACTTCCTGAGGACTTAAGCCCAGGTGGGACTGCTCTGAAGGGACTGCTCTGTAGAGGTAAGGGAGGACCCAGGATATATAAGAGTTTTGCAAAAAACAAAAACAAAAACAAGTAGTTGGAACATCAAAAGATTAATGTTAATTAAAATAAAAAACAGACATCTCAAGTTAATGAGTTTAGCACTTTTCTATTTATAGGAAAATGTAAGAGTCTGGACTCATTGAAATTATTCCTTTGATATGCACTTTATCTAGGACCAGAATCCTGCTTTTTTTTCCATCCATTTTATGAGGAAAGTGCTGCTAAGGACATGTATTATGATGTACGCATCTCCCAGCATTCGCAGAATTTGTTTTAACTTCAAAATAATGACCTTCTTCCTTCATTTGTAATTAAGGATCAAGTGATCCTATTATCTAATAATAGGGAATCATCTAATAATAGATGTGGATGAAGAATGTCACCTGCCATATCAGTAAACAATAGATGTTGTGCCATCAAGTCATCAGCCACTGCAGTCGTCCTGACTGTGCGCCCTGAGGGGATTCTGGTGTATTACATTTGCTGGTGGTCTTGTTGGTGATGGTCCTCCAGAAAGCCACATTTTCATTGTGGATCTAAATGTGGAGAAATAATAAGTGTCTTGGAAAATAGCAAAAGTATTGATATGATGTAGTTATTGCAGCCTACAAAGTTTGTTACTTTTCACTGGAAACCGAGTTTATTACATAAGCAGCCTGTCTTATGTTCCTTGCCATCTCTGAAGTACATTCCCTAATATAATTTATTCATTGAAGCATACAATTGTGTTTCTGCCTTAGGGGGTTATTTTCATCTCCTTACAATATACAAAATTAAACCCCAAAGACAACAACATTACATGTTTCAAGTAATGCTGCTATAGATATTTGTAATTTATATTTTATGTAATATAACAAGATCCTGTGCATTGATTGAGAGCCTTGTAAAGAATGTAAACTAAATTGTAATGTGTGGCTAGATTGCATTTCAACTTAGATGGTTTTATCTGTCTAAGCTTAAAATGTCCTTCAGAGAGCAGAGATGGCAAACTTCTGCTTCACGGGTCAGCTGCTTTTGCTGACTCGTGACTTTAATTTTTCTGATACAATTATCATGCTTACTCTTTATCTTATTATTCAGTTTTTTTCCTTTACTAGGAAAACACTCTTCCCTGAGACACCCAGATATAAATGAAAGAAATTACTAGGTAATAAACCAAAGTCAGCTGCACTGAGTTTGACTGGTACTGGTGGACTCTTGTGCCCAGAGTTTAGAATCTCCCAGGCTTGGATCTGAATCCAGCCCCCTCCCCAAGCCATCTATGCAACCTTAGGGGAATCAGCAGGCCCCTCTAATCTTTAATTTCTTCGTCTTTAAAGTAGGCATAACATCCGTTTCTTAGGCCTGTGTTGAAATAGTAAAGAAATAACCAGCTTAGCTTGACGCTTATCAAACAGTAAATATGAAGTAAATGGAGAAAATAAAACTGTTAACAACAATGTAGAACTCTACTGCCGTGTTTGTGTAAGTGAAGAGGCAGTTCCAAGAAAGAGAGCACGAACTGCAGACAAGACCAAGTCTTTGGATCCCATGCTAATTTAGCTCTTGAAAACTAGCTATCGAAGATTCTTCCCTTGGTAATTGATATTCTTCTGTAAGCGATCTGTAGAATTTGTTAGGATTGCAGGGGAATCAGCAAACACTCTGAAAACAAAGTTAAGCTTGAATTGATAACAGTGGCTGGCTGGATGAATGATAAGGCATGGGATTGGCCACACCCATTATCATTAACACCCTAAAGCTACCCCAAAGAATAATTATACATATATATATATGATATATATACATATATGTATATATATGTATATCTACATGTGTATATATATGATTGTCCTTATATATGTAAATAAAAATAATGATTAGCTATGCAAAGCCAGCTTCAAGACAAATCTTTCATTCGCTTGTGGTCTGACCAGATTGATCCCCCAAGCTCCTGTTGTATAAAGAAGTTTATAATGCATCCACTTGTAGGTATGACATGACTGTAACATTTCCTGAGATTGTAGCATACATTTTTTTAAAAAAGAAAATGTATGACTAATTTAAAGAAACAATTTGGCCTCATGTTTTGAAAAAGTAACTTTCATGTTTCAGTTATTGAACATGTACCTTGCAATTCACTGACCCGTAATTTCATTGAAGTCACAAACTATTTAGAGTTAATTCATAGTCACTAACTTTTATAGCTTCTGAGAGCATCTTTTCAAGATGACAAATGCTTTTTCCCATGAATTAGGGCTGAATTTCTTGTCTTACCTTATTTTTATCTGCTGACAAGATTGTAGCAAATACACGATACCACATTGCTTCACTGCTGAGTAGTAGCAATTTCAAGAATTCAATAGATGTAGTAAGTTAGATACCTTTGATCATAAAAGAAATTCGTGTATTTTGTATAAATCAGTCTATCCATACAGCATTATATTAAGTATGTTAAATCAAATTGTACCTCCTCACTGGCAACACATTTATAATTTTTGAAATATTAGAATAAAAATTGAGAACTAGATATGTATTAGTAATATAGTTAAACATTTCTGTATTTTCTCTTTTTCCTCATTTGGTTATAATATCCTTCTTCTCATTTTCTCTCCTATTATTTATTAATTTTAGATATCCTTATTGGTTCTTGTACCAGTTTTAATAGCTGCATTGAATTGTCAAGTTTTCTGCCAACAAATGGTGAGAATGGTTCATGTTTAACCCCCAATTCAGATAATTACAGGAGACAGTGTCACTAATGGACCATGATGCTTTTTGCCTTCATTTCAGTATTAAACTAGTGGCACCTCATTAATTTTTAAAGGAATTTAATTTGCCTATTAAGAAGTTCATGGAATCTCTTTACTTTCACTTTCTTAAGAAAGCCAAAGTCGTCTCTGTTTAACATGTTTTTCCATGTTTCTTTATTCAGTGATCCCACATTGGAAAACACAAGATAGATGTTGTCAAGAGTTTAAAGTTTCAGCGTTCTTTTAAATGTCTTGTATAAAAAAATACTTTTTTTCCATGGAGAGAGTAAGCACGGGCTTTGGAATCAGAGTCCTCACAGTCAAACTGATCTCTACCCTCTGTTCTCAGCGGCCTGGGCTGGTCACCTAAACCCTTCAAGATTTTGTTTTTAAACACATGTAAAATGGGAATTTTGGTAAAGATAACATACAACTCTGTTATTATATATGGTCATTGAATGTTTCCTTTTTAAATTAGTATTTTATTTAGAGGGATAAAACTAAAGATTAGCATCTCTGTTATTTAAGGATCTCCAGGGCTTCCCTGGTAGTGCAGTGGTTGAGAGTCCGTCTGCCGATGCAGGGGACACGGGTTCGTGCCCCGGTCCAGGAAGATCCTGCATGCCGCAGAGAGGCTGGGCCCGTGAGCCATGGCCGCTGAGCCTGCGCGTCTGGAGCCTGTGCTCCGCAACGGGAGAGGCTGCAACAGTGAGAGGCCCGTGTACCAAAAAAAAAAAAAAAAAAAAAAGGAATCTCCAAAATAAGAAAATCATTAAGACATCAATAAGTAAATATACAAGGGCTATAAAGAGATTATTCAATTAGTAGTTTTATAATCAGTGTGTGTATGTGGAAAATAACATCACTAGTTAACGTGCAAAAAGGTAAAACTACAGTGATAAACCCTTTTACATTTTAAAATAATAGCAATAAATAGAACTAGTAAAGATGTGAAATTTGATTCTATACTAATTCTGGACCATATTATTCATAAGTTTACTTCTTTTTGATCAATGTATATTAGTTTCATATTCTGTTCTTTTCATAAAACTTTGAAAATAATATTTGTTATTATATCTGTTGGTTACAAAGCATTCTAATACAATTGCTTTTTCCAAAGTTCCCTAACTTGCCCCCATTTATAAAAATATATATAGGGACTTCCCTGGTGGCGCAGTGGTTAAGACGCTGCACTCCCAATGTAGGGGCCCCGGGTTCAATCCCTGGTCAGGGAACTAGGTCCCACATGAATGCCGCAACTAGGAGTTCGCATGCTGCAGCTAAGGAGCCCTCAAGCCTCAACTAAGACCCAGCGCAATCAAATAAATAAATAAATATTTGAAAAAAAAAAATATATATATATATAGATGGATATGCCCATTTTCAGTTGATTCTAAATAGTGGTATAATGGAACAAAAACCCATATATATGTACATATATCTTTGGGGGAAGGAAGGGATAGCAAGCAATAAGAGTTATTCCTACAGGAAAAACTATTTCAATGCTGGCAAGGTGGATTTAATAGATTAAAAGCATGATGATATACATATATATATATATATATATATATATATATATTTTTTTTTTTTTTTTTGGGTGGTACGCGGGCCTCTCACTGTTGTGGCCTCTCCCATTGTGGAGCACAGGCTCCGGACGCGTAGGCGCAGCAGCCATGGCTCACGGGCCCAGCCGCTCCGCGGCATGTGGGATCTTCCCGGACCGGGGCACGAACCCGCGTCCCCCGCATCGGCAGGCGGACTCTCAACCACTGCGCCACCAGGGAAGCCCCGCATGATGATATTTTGACTCATGAGAAAAGCATGTTGCCACATTGCCTCGAAAAATAACATGTTTGACCACTTCCTCTTTCTAGAGAAGCTTTTATGCTTGGTTTTCCATGGCACCATACTCTCCTCGTTTTCTTCCTACCTCACTTGGATTTCCTTTTCCTTTTGCTCTAAATAGTTATCAAGCCTTGGCATGTCCTCTTAGGTTCTTGAGCCTGCCCACTTCTCTCACTGGATCATCTCATTTTAATGTCATCTTTAAATATCATCCATATACCGATGGCTTATATATTTATATCCTAATCCCTGACTTCTTCCTGAGATCCAGACGCATATTTACAACCTACTTGGAATCTTGACTTGAATGTCTAGTAGACATCTGAAACTTAAAGCTGAAACACAACTCCTGATTTCCTTCCCCAAATCTGTTTCTCCAATAGGTTTTAGTTTATTATATATTTTTTTAATGTTGGGAATAGACACCAAACACACTCTAATTCCCTTAAGCCAAAATATCTGGAAGCCATTCTTTTTTATTTTTCTTTTTAATTTATTTTTGGCCACACATTCTTGATTCTTCTTTTCCCTTACCATTGCCACCATTAGCCCTCACCGTAAAGTCCAGCCCAGCAGCATGTTTTCTAAGTCCTCCCATCCATCTACTTCACTGTACACCCACTGCCAAAAGGGCCTTAAACACCAAGTCACCTGTGATTTTTTTTTACTTCTTCTCTTAGCCTCTGTACTCCCTTACAATTTGTTCTTCATGTACCAGTCATAGTGGTATTTTGTTTCCAACATAAAACAAAGTTACCGTTGTAATTTGATCGGAAGTTGTTAGGTATTACAAGCAGTGTTCATGAGAAATGAGAAATTCAGAGCATCTTATGCTTTCTGAATTACAAGAGAAGATGTATAGTATAAATATGAGGTCAGTTACCCTCAGGCTGGTGAGTTGTGGGTTGTTTTTCTTTATATTGGTATATTTGTTAATACAAAGCTGGTGTTCATTGGTACCTTAAAATATGAATATTTCCTACAGCTGTTTTTTATAAGCTCTGTGGTTATCACAAAGTTGAAGATCATGTTATTGAGGAATTAATCAACAACTGTCTAGTTAGCAATTCAGTGCCTTTATTTCTTGCTCCTCTGTTGTATGTCAGTAAATATAAAGAAAAATAGACAAAACAGGAAAAAAAAGGAAATGGGTTTTAAACTTACATTAGTTATTTGTCTCACCTGCACTTGTCTCTCATACTGCTCATTGCTTGACTCCTACAATCATTGGGTTTTAGGTGTTTTTCTAAGGCAATGTTTTGTGAATGAGATGGCTAACAAAATCATGAGAACATTACTTATCAAAGCACTTATGCCAAAAATATTATGTCTTCTTGTTACAAAGTTCTTCATCAAATACTATTATGACTTTTCTTTGAATCTTTACCATGGATGAATCAAAATGTTGACGCTTATCATTCGGACACCATATTCCATATGGCAACACAAACTTTTTTCTCTTTTTAAGATCTTTATTGGAGTATAACTGCTTTACAGCAGTGTGTTAGTTTCTGCTTTATAACAAAGTGAATCAGCTATACATATAAATATATCCCCATATCTCTTCCCTCTTGCGTCTCCCTCCCACCCTCCCTATCCCACCCCTCTAGGTGGTCACAAAGCACCGAGTTGATCTCCCTGTGCTATGCAGCTGCTTCCCACTAGCTCTCTATTTTACATTTGGTAACACAAATTTCTTTTGTAACTAGGTTTGGAACCTGCCACAGACTGAATATTTGTGTTCCCCTATAATTCATGTGTTGAAACCTAACCCCCATTGTCATGATATTTGGAGGTGGGACCTTTAGGAGGTGCTTAGGTCATGAGGGTGGTGCCATCATGATGACGGTATTGCCCTTATGAAAGAGTCCCCAGTGAGAGAGCCCTCACCTCTTCTACCACATGAGGACATAGGGAGAAGTTGGCCATCTATGACCCAAGAAGGTGGCTCTCTCCAGACACGGAATCTGCCAATGCCTTGATTTTGGGCTTGCCAGCCTCCAGAATTATGAAAACACCCAATCTGTGGTGTTCTTATTATAGCAGTACAAAGGGACCCATTTCTTCCTGATTCTACTCCAGTAGGCTTTCTGTTATACTATATTGCCTCAATCTCAGACTATAGATATAATTCTATTTTGAAGAGTCAAAATTAGTGATTTGGTGGTCATGGAGATGTGAGACATTTTTCCTGAAAGCAGAACATGTTAATCCTGTAAAGATGTATAAAACATTTTGGTCCTGTTTTGTTTTGATATGTTTTTTTTTTACTTTTTTCTCTAAATTGCCATTCTGTTCCACTGCTAGAACAGCCAATTTCAAGCTTGCCCTATGGAAAAACCCATTAAGGAAGTTCTTTGCAAGGAAAATTGATACCTTTATGTATACGAAGGTAACATCTATTGAAGATTTTACTGAAAGCAACTGTATTTCCAAGGCCCATTTGTTATATCTCTCTCTCCTAGTGTTGTTTCCCTACTCATTCAGTGCCTAGGGAGATGGAACTACTATTAATATTTTCTCTTTATATCAAAATACACCCACTACATTTTTGGTGAGAGTTTTGTGTTGCCAGGTATATGAATGCCAAAAATCTTTACTAAAACAGATTCTGTAGTTACAGTAGATATTTACTGAAAAAGCCTGTTATGGTACTGTACCCCTTCATAAGGATAAAAAGAATTCTAAGCATGAATTGGGAACGACATAATGACTGCTGCCATCCAGGAACTGAGGTTAGGATTGAAATAAAAATTATGCACAGAAAGTGCTGACCTAAGAAGAGGAAGGCACTTATTATGCATGAGTTATGGGGAAGATCAGAGAACTCATAAAATACATTTGAATTTGATCTAAAGGACATGTTTACTGTACTTAACTATATTGATCTTGAGCATAATCCCTTTGCATCTTCTCTCTAAAAAAATACTACTTTAGCAGAGAAAGTCTCTATAACCTATGTTTTCAAACATTTGGAAATGCTCCATCCTAGTCTGAGCCTGAGTATACAAATTTGAAAAGTGGAGATATAAGTCAATTTTCCACTTCAAGTCAGCAGAAATATCTGTCTCAATTATCATGATATGTCAGTGGAAAATGGCCTCATCTTTCTGTACTTTCATGTGGACCTAGCTTAAAAATCATTGCATATACAATAAGATATTTCCCTTGTATCGTTGCATAGAACAGCTTTGCATTGTGCGAGCATCATTGTACATATAAAATTTGCATCCATCAGTTGACTGTCACTGTACCCACCACAGACAATTTTGCATACAATCCTGCATATATTATTTGCATCTGTCATTGACACGATTGCATGCACAATAACAGATTTTGTTAATGCACAGGCAGTATGTGCATTTCCTTTTGCAATTCTGCATTTCTTCCAGTGATCTCTTTTATGGCAAAGCCTCTGCCCCAGAAGATAATGAGGCTTCAATAAAGAGATCCCTGATGCAGATGGCAGGGAGATATTATTTGCATCCTGAATTATTTTGTTAATAAACAATAAGCTATATTTAGTTAACAGTGAGAATATTTCCATTTTGTAAATGTGTCTCTGGCCTTTATTCTTTCTTAAGTGAAGGAAACAATAATAAATAGCCAAGCCTTATTTTGTACAAAATTCTAGCTGGAGCCTAGGTTTTTATGATATACACGAGAATCCATTTTGAAATTCACTTAATTTTAGCCACTTAGCTAAAAGCTGCTACAGAACTTAAAGGAATTTCCTACTGTGATGAGTTACATCTGAATTCTTTAAACTTTAACCTTGAATTGTGCATCCTCAGTCAAGTCTCCTGGGTACCTCTGGAGCAGACCAATGCCAAGATCCCCCATCCCTCGTGGAACAACTGAGAAGGTCCTTGCTCATTTCCAGCTCAACAAAATACACTGTCCACTCACTCTCCTGAACCCTGTTGGCTGATTGCTTCCTGCCATGTTGGGCCGTGCTAATGCATAAGGAATAACTGTAGACCAAGCAAAACTTGCTAAAGTGGAATTCTAGACAACTACTCCATTCCTAGTTTTGTCCACTTTGAGTGCTAGAGTTTTGATACAGTCTAAGGCCCTTTTAAACATAGTGGCTAAAGATTTAATTTATGAAGATTTAATTGATAACAGCAACCAAATGATATATTTTTAATGAAGAAACACATATTCTTGAGTGAGAATACGCTAATATTTAAATAACCATTTAAAGTTCATATTTCAACTATGTGAACCAAATGAGAAAAATCAGGGATGAGCAGCTTTATCCCATTTCGGGTATTTTTGTAAGTGATTTACATGCATCAGTCACTTTTACTTTTTTGTAACTTCATTCTTCATATAAGCTTGCTATACAGGTATGTTCATCTTTGTGGACAAAAGTTTAATAAATTAGCTTTTATATAAAAAAAGAATAATATCTAGAATAAATATAGTGAGTGCAATGGCAAAAATTCCCATCCCTCTTCATCGAAAATACAATGTAAATCACCAGTATTATTCAAAAAAATTTTTATTACAGATCCATTTATATATGTTTTTCATGATCTATGCGTTTCTTGCATAGATCCTTGGACCCAAGATTTTTGCCCTCTTGTTTCAGGGCTTTTACTTCCAGAGTGTCATTTATTTATCAGTTAGTCCATTCATATATTCACTTATAATTTAATTAATTCTTGCATTCATTTATTTAACATGTATTTATTGAGTGTCTTTATTCTTGTGTCTAGGGAACCATACTTGGCGGTGGTTACTAAATGATAAATAAAACTCAATCCTTGACTTGAAAAAGTTGGTTATCCTGAGTTTACTTATGCACTCGTTCAGGATTTGTTTGGAGTTGCACGACTTAATTGATTTCTGCAGCTATATCCGTCTTTCAGTCTTCCCTGTAAATAGAGGTCAGATATATTTGATAACCTAAAGATGCATGTTTGAGCTCTGAAGCCCTTTTTAACCTATAAACTTATCTCCTTCGCCTCCACCAAACAATTTTTTGCAAGCTGCACAGAGAACAGTGTTTTTACTTTTCTTATCACAAAGAATAACATCTTGGGAATGATGACATTTTCTGTACGATGCCAGCGAATGTGCATTTGACCGGTTGGCAAATCGTTTCTAATTAATCATGTTGTTTTCAAAATTCCGTAGACTTTAATAGGAATGCTTACCAGAGATGAAGTAAACAGTAGATTTACTAACATAAAATTGACCCCTTGCCCACATGTATCAATACAAGGGTTCTTCAGCATTTCTTACAGGTGAGGATCAAATAGCAGCTTCCTAGCAGGTGCAAAGAAGAAACATGACTTCACTGACCCTGACTTTGTGGTATTTTAATTTACCTTTATTTTTTTCAAACGAGACCTCATTTCTATGCACATTAAAAGTATATTAGGTATCTGGTTTTCCCAGTAATAAAATGCTTATTCAGTAAAGAATATTCTTGTACATTTTCCAAATAAATAGATTGTATCCTCAAGTATAAAAAAAGTCAAGTAAAAATTGCTTATTGAAAAATTATTTTTTAAAATTCTTAACGGCCGGCATATAGAAGTGCTCTGTAAATAATTGCTGAATGAGTGAACCAGGAGAATTATTCATAGTAAAAATGGAAATGACCAGATTCTTTTTAATAATAAAAGTTATATATAGTCAAATGTTACTTAGCAATGGTATAAGTAACATCTCCCCTGATGTTAATAAAATAGATCAACCAAAGCTTGGATCATAACTGTTAGTTTAAAGGCAGTAAGAAATTTAAAACAACTTGATAAAAAATTCAACATAATAGTTTGTATTTCATTTCAACTTTCTTTGTAAATGAAATTAATGGACATTGAGTCTAATCTCCCTGCCTATGTAAAATTCCCCTATAAAGAGATACTTATTATGCAGCTTTCACTTGAGTATCCCCGTTAATGGAAAGGTCACTACTTCTTGTGATAATCCATTCTACTGTTGGTGTTATTTTGATGTCTTAAAAATTGTTACATTGAAATCTGACTATTTATAACTTTAACTTTCCTTTCCTAATACCATCACCTGAAATAACACACACAAAGAGTCTGTTTTCTCCCAGTCATAGTATTTCCAGGACATTTAAAAAATAAGATCATACATCATTTACACTATTTGGTAAGTAAATTTAAAAATTATGGTCATATTATGGTTCAAGATTTTCTAATCAAATGTAATTCTTATTTTTCATTAGACTTGTGTACAAGTTTCACTTTTACATCCTGGCCCAGGCCTACCTCCTGTGAAGATTTACTCTTTGTGATGAGAATGGAAATTGCTCTGTGTCTTCAAACTTCAAACTTCAAAGCTGATCAAACTTAATTTTGGGTTCACATTAGTTTCAACTCCTATCTAGCCTTAATGCAGTTTATGCGGCTGTACAGTTCTTATGTGTCGGTTTAATTTTTCTTCTCTCATACAGCACAATCCTAAGGTAAAAATTGACATTTTCAAAAACAAATTGATATTCTTAAATCAGAGATCTTAATATATAATTGACCTATAAAATTCCCTGAAAATATTTTATATTTTTGAAAAGTACATGGAACCAAACTTGCCCTGCAGTGTCTATTTCTTGCAGCTTAGATACAGCCTCTGAAGTGATGAATATGTAAACAGAGGCCTAATAGATGAATTTGCTTTTAATCTTTCCTAATTGCAAGAAATTTACTGATTCTAATGATGCAATTCATATCTGGATATTTTCAACGTTGTAAAGAGACGTCCCTGCAAATTTTCTTAGTGTAGTATGCTGGACGCTTGAAGGAACAATCATATTTAATAAGGAAACTTGTTCTCCCAGCAAAGTATTTGTTTCAGATTTCTTAAAATCAGTTTGCTATTCAATTTTCTTTTTTTTTTTTTTAAATTTTTGGCTGTGTTGTGTCTTCGTTGCTGCACATGGGCTTTCTCTAGTTGCGGCGAGCGAGGGCTACTCTTTGTTGCGGCGCGCGGGCTTCTCATTGTGGTGGCTTCTCTAGTTGCGGAGCACGGGCTCTAGGCATGCGGGCTTCAGTGGTTGTGGCTCGCGGGCTGTAGAGCACAGGCTCAGTAGTTGTGGCGCACGGGCTTAGTTGCTCCGCAGCATGTGGGATCTTCCCGGACCAGGGCTCGAACCCGTGTCCCCTGAATTGGCAGGTGGATTCTTAACTGTGCCACCAGGGAAGTCCCCAGTTTTCTTCCTTGGTCAAATTCCAAAATGAAAAGAATTTATGGTATAATGAGTAATCTGTGGACAGACAAATATAATTGAGAGTATTGAGTTAAAAGGTAAAATCTTCATTTAGTTTAAGCAAAATATTAATTTCAAGAAGATGAGTTAAAAGTAAATAATTTTTATACATAAAGCATATATACTTTTGGAATGTTTTGTGTTGTTACATCACTGGGAAACTTTACATCTCTAGTCTTTTAGATAGTAGAAGTTGGAAATTAAGTTATTCCTTCCTTTTCTGTTACAAAGCATAAGCATCTTTGGTCCCTTCAAAGCAATATTGTAAGATTAAGTCCTCTTAGCATTGTAGGTACTCTCTTTGAACATTCTTAGTTTTTTAATTTTTTGAACATGTCAAGCCCATGAGGTTGAGCACCTTTTAGATGTTTTATAGCCTATTTTCCTTTTCTGTGAACTGCCTGTTAAGGTTCCTTGCCCATGTTTAAAATTGGGTTGTCTGAATGTGTCTTATTGATTTGTGGGACTTGTTTATACACTTTGGATATGAGCATTTTCCTTCTTATATGTTTGGAAATACCTTCCCCCAATCCATGTTAGCCATTTCACCCTCTTATTAATGTCTTTTGATAATAATCTCTAATTTTAACATAATCCAATTTATCTATCTTTTCCTATATAGCTAGTGCTTTTGAGTCCTGTTTAAGAAATCTTTCCCAACCCCAAGAATATAATGTTATTCTCTTAATTCATCTTCTACAAGCTTCAGTGTTCTACTTTTCACAATTAAATCTAAACATTTTTAGCTTGATCTCAGTATAGTATGAGGCAGGGCTACATTTCCCTTTTTTTCATGTGGATATCCAGTTGACCCTGAATATAGTATTGAAAAAATACCTTCTTTCTCTATTTTCCTATGCTACCTTTGTCACAAATTAAGTGCTGATATACACATGTATACATGCAGTTTTGTTTCAGGGATCTATATTTTGTTTATTTGGCCTATTTGTCTATCCTTGCATGCATAAAATTTTGTCTTAATGTACAGTAGTTTTATAATAAGTCTTAGTATCAACAGAATGAAGGTAGTTATCAAGAAAATGCAAAGTAAACCTGCAATGAGCCAGAATGTCTAAACTAAATTTAAGACACAACAACAACAAAAAAGAAGGCTAACTATGCCAAGTTTTGGCAAAGATGTGGAACAGCAGAAACACTTGTGACACTACTGGCGTGCATTGGGCAAGGGGGATAAAAATCAGTTCAACTACTTTGGAAAATTGTTAGCAAAATAGACTCAATTTTAAAAATACAAACATTTTTGGACACATAATTCCACTCCTGGGCATATACCCAACAGAAAAGCACAAAGAGGTGCTGAAAAACATGAACACAAATGTTGATGGCTGTATTATTATTCATAACAGCTCCAAACTGGAGATATAAACATGTTTAACACTACCCTAGAATAATGGATCAATAAAGAGCAGTACATTACACAATGTAGTATTAGGCAGCAAAGAAAATGAAGAGTCTACTGCTAAACACAATGCCATGGATGAATCTCTGGGGCAGTTCAGTGGGGAGGAGAGAGGTGACCATGTTCGGAAAAGGACACAGTGAGAACGTCTGTGTCGCTGGCAATGGTCTCCTTATAGATCTAGGTGGTGATTATATGGTTATGTTCATTTTGTGATAATTCCTAATACTAGATGCTTGTGATTTCTTTTTCTATTTATGTGTAAAGCCTTAATTAAAATGTATCAAAATGTTTGAATGCAGTACTGCAAATATAGTATCATAGTTAGATGCCGTAATTTTAACACTGCACTACCCATAAAGTAAATTAAGGTTGCATAATTATTTCTAAGCATTATGCACCTTAATAATGAAGTTGATAATGCATTTGTTCAAAATGGGCATTTTAGGTTATCATTAACGTTAAAACAAATTTTGCTAGGAGAAGCTCAGATTTCCAGCCGGTCAAACATTTAACATCATAATCCAGCTAGTTACTGTATTAGGTCTCTTTTCCAGCTTTATGTAACTGACAAATTTCATGAGCATGTCTTCCATGTCTTAGATAATAAAAATATTAAAAATGACAGTATACAGAGCGAAAGCCTGTGGCATACCATTAGGACCTAGCTTCAAGTTGACACAGTCCTTAATCAACATATTTGGCGCATAATTATTAACCATTTTTGAACTTACCTAAAACTGCTATGTCCCAGACCACATTTTACTTTTTTATACTTATCAGAGATATTGCCAAATGCTTTGCTAAAGTTAACTTGGAGGTACAGTGATGAAATTTACTGTCTCCTATTTAAAAAAAAATGTGATCAAAACAGGAAATCCTTATAACCCACCAACACCACCCTCAGTATCACCAACCCCCAGACCATTTCCCTTTTATTTTAAATGTTCATAATCCACACACTTGATTTTGAAGAAGAGCCTTCTTGTTTATTGTTTTTCTACGTCCTTTGTCCTGAAATTTTATGTTGTTTGTTTTTTGGAGGGGGTGTTATTGTTTTTTGTTTGTTTTTAGCTACCTTTACTTTTCTGGCAGCTCCTTTGATAAATATTCAAGGAAGCTAATGTTACATTTATGAGTCAAACCAGTCCTTTTTTTTTTTTTTTTTTGCCGTATGTGGGCCTCTCACTGTTGTGGCCTCTCCCGTTGCGGAGCACAGGCTCCGGACGCACAGGCTCAGCGGCCATGGCTCACGGGGCCAGCCGCTCCGCGGCATGTGGGATCTTCCCGGACCGGGGCACGAACTCACGTCCCCTGCATCGGCAGGCGGACTCTCAACCACTGCGCCACCAGGGAAGCCCCAAACCAGTCCTTTGAGATATAATCTGAATGTTTCAAAAAGTTAAAGCAGCTATGCTTCTCTCCTTATGTCCTAATTTGTCTCTGGAGGTAATTTCCTATACTCTGATAAAATCACATCTTTTTTCTTCTATTTTGTTTCAAAATTAACTTTTACACTCTTTTATTTTAGAATTATTTTATTAGTTTATTCCATGTTTTAGGAATGATGGTGGCATGGCCGTTTTCCCTTCTCTAGCTCATGACAGACATTAATTAACGGCCATGGCTCTCTTTTCTGGCTACTTCCAATCAACAAGTGTCTATACTTGGTTGAAGCATATTAATCCTACTTCAGATAGAACTCATAATGCTATCTGGCCTGCAAGTCTCCTTTTCAATTTATTCTTTTCATCTGATACATATTTCTCAACCAGTCATTAAAGGTAGTTCTACCCTTAATTGAATGTTTTTCTACCTTTTTCTGTTAAGTTAGAATCGAGGCTTGTATTCTCTGGTGGCGTTATAACCATCTGCTTCGGCATCAGGTTTATACAGGAGCCATTTATCACTGGAAAAGAAACTCCAGGTCCTCTCTTGAACCACACACAAAGTTTCTCTTTGCTCTCAGAGGTTCTAATTTACAAATTACAAAGCGGAAATGTCTATCACAATTATAAGCTATCCCTGAGTTTAGAGTGTTGGTTTCATCCATTTCTCCAAGTTCTCTATTATAATTCTTTGCTCAAGTAACCCCAGTAGGGTGGGCACCCAGCATGCAAACACTAGTATCTTTATAGTTCACACACACTCACCCGCACACATGCACACACACATATATGGAGGGAGAGAAATGTGTGTATGTGAGAGAGAGGAAAAAAAGAAGAGAGAGAGAAAGAGAGGGAGGGGTGGAGGGAGGTGAAAGGGGAGAGGGAGAGAGAGAGAAAGAGGAAGAAAAAGAGGGTGAAGGAACAGCCTCCTAGTGTTTAGGGAATAGTAGGTGTTCTACGTAAGTACGTATCTTTCAAGTCACTGTAACAATTTATTAGTTATCTAATTTGGTTCTATTATTTCTAGATAAGAGTTATTCTTAGATAATCTTAGAAGCTAAGAGTTTATGAATGTTCAGTATCTCCACCTCCTTTACCTCCTCTTCTACTTTCCACTCAAAGCTCAAAGGTAGTTAGTTCCTTTGAGCTACCACAATATTCACTGGGAACACTTTTGCCCTCTTTCTTAATACTCTCCATGATATATTGGGGGAGCCCTTCTGCTCTCTTATATACCATTTCCTGAGGTTTTTGTCATGAAAGAGGTATCATTCTTAATCCTTGGATCAATAGAGGTTACCCATGTCACAAGCCAAATGAACAAAGTAATCAACTTCCCCAAATTAAATTGCTAGAGAGATCAAAGAGAAACAAGAAACTTCTCATCCATCTTTTCACCATGTTCCTTATGAAAGCCTGACATTTGCCCTCTCCTTGAGGCTAATCACTATTCTCTCCACATATCTTTCTGCTAAGGAATAAGTTTTGACTTACATTTTCATTGCTTTTAGATTTTTTTGCTTCCCTTAAAGTTGACAATAAATTCATTTTTTGATAGTAATGAGATAAATGGGATTAAGTAGCTGTATGTTAATTGCTTCCTTATTGAAAAATTGTAATGTAGCAAAAAATGGGTAACTTAAGAAAATTTATTCTGGATTCTTTTTTTTTTTTGGAAAAACTAGTTAGGGGAAATGCTCTAAATTTCATCAATCAAATGCACATATTTTTCTCATTTTATTCACGGTAATATTTGCTTGTTTACTTCAATGACCAAGTCACCTTTTTAATAATGCACAGATAGAACTTTATGTGCAGTTGGGTATAGAATTTTGCCAAAGTTTGGAATTATATATCTAACGGATAAGAAAATGTATTTATGATCTCTTTGCTGAACCATGAAGGAAAAATAATAATTCCCCAGGATAAGTTGAGGGAGGATTTGTGTAGGTGTAGAGGGCATGTTCCAGGCATGTCTTTTGTGTGTGAAGGCGTGGGCCATTTATTTCTCGAGGCAATGAGGATCAATTGAAAAATATTGGTCTGGGAGTAAATATGATTAATTTGTATTTTAGAAACATCATTCTTGTAGAAGTGTGGTTTGAAGAAATAGGAGAATGAAGACGGAGAAAGTAGTTATGAGGTAGTTATACACACTTTCTGCAGAAAGCATGTATGTAGACTAAATATATACACACACATTATATACATAAATCTTTTTAAAATGTTTTGGAAGTATAATTTAGATATAGTAAAATGCACAGATTTTTAAATGTCCTCTCTTTTCAGAAGTTGATCTTGGGCAGAGGTTGACACATTACAGCCCTCCAGCCAGCCCCCTGTCTTTATTAATAAGGTTTTATTGGAACTCAGCCACACTCTTGTTTCTGGATCTTCTATGGCTGCTTCATGCTACAACAGCAGAGTTTAGTAGTTATGAGAGAGGTAGCATGGTCTGCAAAGCCTAAAATACTCAGTGTTTAACCCCCTACAGAAAACGTTTGCAAACCCTTGATCTAGGGTTTAATGCTTCAGATAATACTGTATCACTTCAAATGTAGCATAAGGAACTCAGTGCGGTATATTTATTTCTTGCTTCCTACCCTTTGTGCTATTGTAGTCATACATTTTACTTCTACATCTGTTATAAACCCTCTAATTCACTGTTACTATTTTTGTTCTAAACACTCAATTATCTTCTACAGAAATTTTAAAACATGAACAAATATTTTATATTTAGTGACATGTTTACCATTTTCAGCATTTATTTCTTCATGTGGATGTGAATTTCCGTATGGCCAATTTTCCTTGAAGCTAAAATTTTGCATTTCTTATACAGCATACCTATTGATGATGAATTCTCTCAGCATTTGTCCTAAACATCATTATGTTACTTTCATGTTTAAAGGATATTTTTGCTGGATGTAGATTTTACATTGACACTTTCTTTTTCTTCTCATCATTTCAGGTATGTTGTTCCCTT
The DNA here is from genome assembly GCF_963924675.1 of Phocoena phocoena. NCBI lineage: Eukaryota > Metazoa > Chordata > Mammalia > Artiodactyla > Phocoenidae > Phocoena > Phocoena phocoena. The sequence continues at coordinate 97,260,772 of NC_089227.1, forward strand.
GTTCACTGGCTTGCATTGCTATTGTTGAGATGTTATTGCCCTCTGAACAGTTTTAAGATTTCCTCTTTAACATTGTTTTTTTATCAGTTCTTTATGACGTGCCTTGGTGTGTTTTTCTTTGTATTTACCCTGCTTGGCGTTCAATGAATTTCTCAGATATTTGGGTTCATATTTTTCAACTATTATTTCTTCAGATGTATCTTTTTCTGCCTCAGTCTCTACCCTTTCTGCTTTTCTTACCCCATTTGCATGATTGGTAAGATATTTAATGTTATCCTACAGATTACTGAAGCATTGTTCATTTTTAAGCCGTTTTACCCTGTCTGAGCTTTGGTTTGAAGGGTTTGTATGGACCTGTATTTAAGTATACTAATGTTTCTTCTCAGTTTTCTAATTTGCTGGTAAGCCCATCCAGTAAATGTTTTATCTTCAGGTATAATTTTTAGTTCAAAAATTTCCATTTTGCTCTCTTTTGTTGTTTCTCTTCCCTATTAAGGTTTCATCAGTATCTATATGTTCTTGCTCAAATATGGAACAAATTTATAATCTCCGTTTTAAGGTCCTGATCTGCTCATTTCATCATCTGTCATTTTTCTATCCATTTCTATTGACCGACTTTTCTCTGGTTATGAGTCACATTTTACTGCTTCCCCAAATAACTAATATTTTTAAAAATTTTGTACTGGACATTATGGATTCTATTTTGTTGAGTTTCTTTCATGTTTTCATGAAAGTTTCATGAAAAGTAAACTCTCATGGTCTTCCTTAATGGAGTGTTGAGTTTCATTCAACCGAGGAGTTAATTTATTTGTGGGTCAGATTGATCTTTTTTCATGCTTGTTACCAACCTTTGTTCAGATGTGTCCACAGTAGGATTAGAATTAGAATCCTTATTTAGGATTAAATTACTCTACTCCCTTTCTGAGATCTCTACTGAATGCCTAGGTTTGTTCAAGTTCTCTCAATCTTGTCCGGTCTGAAATCAGACTACTTACAGCCCTGTGCAGCCTCTGACTGTGGTTCACTTCAGATCTCCCCTTACCTGGTCTAGTGGAGTCTTGGTCTGCAAATACACAACTTAGTATTCATTCAGAGTCTGAACTGCTGAGACTCATTGGTGACCCTATGTACATTTCCAGAGCCCCTTCTCTGCACAGCTGCCCCCTGCCTGGTACTCTGTCCTATAAATGCCAGGTTCCTCAGGAGCTTGGATTCTGCTCTGTCTCCATCTCAGTGATGCTGCTGTACCTGTTTGGAATAGTCTTCCATGTGCCATGATCTGGAAAGTGAACCAGGCAGAAAGCCAGGAAGCTGGCAGGGCTCACCTCATTTGTTTATCTTCTCTCATGGATCAGGGTCCAATACTCTCTGTTGTCCAATCCCTTAAAAGGGGAATTGTATACATTTTGTCAGTTTTGTAATTTTTTTGTGGTGGGAGAGCTATTGTGTCATGGCTGAAAGCAGAAATAAGCCATATAAACATGATGACATGAATGATATATCAGTGATGATTTACAAAATGACCTTTATTAGCATACTCCTCATAAAATAAATTATTTTATTGTCAGCATTTAAATTCCTTATTTGAAAAGTGATGCACATGTTTTGATACACCGTATATTGGATAATTTGTTGAATATTTTTCTATTATTTACTCCCATTAGTAACCAAACTTACTCAAAAAATTATATCGCCTCTTAGCACTAAGCATTATGCCATATTTTCTGTAATGTATTTATGTACAACCATAATTATTTTACATAATGCTATAAATTAGGACTCTTTTTGTTCTATCTATGTTAGTGTTATTTTTCTAATAAAATAGTAAGAATTTTTGCATTGTTACTATTTGCCAGTCACTTATTTTATTTTACCAAAAGAAGTTTCACTTCATTTAGTGACTCAAATTCTTTTCCTAGAAATGTGTTTATCTAGAGTCATCGGTTGTCTACCTCTTAAGTGTTAGTAAATGTATTGCCTGATTTACTATACATCTTAGTTCTCAGGAGTCCAAGGGCTTAATGCAATATTAGGCCTCATCTTGAGAACTATACTAGCATTCTTTGAACTCTGAACTTTCTAAAGTAAAATATATTGTAGAGTTGTGTATAATGGCTTTTTGTTTCATTTATGGTCTACTAAAAGATAAACCCTGACACGAGGAGATAATAGATTGTTACATATCTTTTCCTAGTGACTTCTAGTTGAAGAATTCATGGTAAATTGATCAACCCTTAGCCAATTAGACTTTGACATGTACTAATAAGACCTAATCGAGGAATTATGAAGACATTTGCTCAGGAGAAAATGAGCACATAATTACACCATAAGGAGGCTAGAGTATCAATGTTACCCAGCTTTAAGAATATTAGTTGAAGTCCCAGTGGCATCTAAAGGACACTTCCTAAGGTATCTGTGAAATATGGTACTACCAAGGCAATTAAAAGATGCAGAATGATCCATTGTCAATTGTAGAATTTCAACATTAAATACCTATTTCACCCTCTTGTCTCTACCTTATTCAGGCGCTGGGGGATGGTCTCCATCAGACAGTGACCATTATCAATGGCTTCAGGTTGACTTTGGCAATCGAAAGCAGATCAGTGCCATAGCAACCCAAGGAAGATACAGCAGCTCAGACTGGGTGACCCAATACCGCCTGCTCTACAGCGACACAGGGAGAAATTGGAAACCCTACCATCAAGATGGGAATATCTGGGTGAGTCATTGTCAGAAAGGCAAAGACATAGAATTGAGTTGCAGATATTTGAAAATGGTAGCAGACTCCCGTGTGTCCTAGGGCTGGGCTACCCGGCTCCTCCCAGCCCTGGTGCAGCCTGGGGAAAGGCTTGGGAGTAGCCTGGTTGGAGGTTCATCTTGCTATTTTTGTTTCTTTGTGTTTATGTCCTCCGGTACTTGCTGAGAGAGAAAAGAAATGTGAGCAAAGCAAAAGAAGGTGGGAAAATGAATCCAATCCCCAATATGCCCTACCCTGCCCCACCCCGTGCCTTTCCTTAGTGGTGGAAAACCCTTATATTGTAAAGTCAATGTGTCCCCTCCCCCAACCTCTGGTGTATTTCACAGAAAACAAAACCACCCGATAAAACTGTGTTGAAACCTGAACAAAAAAAGAAAAGTATCTGGTAAATAATGTAATGATGATAGAACATTAGAGTTCTTTAAGCACAATATTTCAAGTAACTATATTTTTGTCTGTAGAACAGATCTGCAGTGGTACACATTGTATGCAAATTCTGAACTGTGAAATAAGCAAGTAGAATGAGAAAGAAATTCTCCTGACTAGGTTTCCATTTCTTATATCTGCTCACACTTATTTGCCTCAGACTGTTTCTGTTGAAGATATTTAATTGAATCTTTAAAGGCAGACAGGTAAGAAGGTCTATTGCCAAAAGTGCTTAAAGGAGCTGATGGACACAGGGCGGGGGGACTGTGGACTCTGCAACGGTTCACTTCCTGCTGGAAGCCAGCCCCAGTCCGGTTTTCTGTTTTGTTTCAATGAGGGCCTGTTTGGATGAAGCACCACTTCTTAGCTACCTATGAAGAGAAAAATAAGGTAGAAAAATAGTTTTCTTTTAAAGAGAAAGCAAATGAAAGAGCAGCCACAGCTCTGGAACACATCAGGCACCACGATTAGCATCCCCTCCCCAGTGTTAAACGTTTTAAAATATTACTAGTCCTCACTCTGAGGTGTGTGCATTTGCCAGTATTTATCTATTGAAACTGCTGAGAAGCTATTCATTCATTCATTCATTCATTCTTGTTGATTGAAGAGAGTTTCCTTAGGCTGCAGTTTCTATTCAAGGTTTAGGGCAGCAGGTCTCAATCTGGGCTCTCCATTGAGTCACCTGAGAAGAATTTAAAGTATATGGATACCAGGCACACCCCGACCTATTATATCAGAATCATGTAAGTAGAAGTTATATTAATGACACTGATATTTTTCGAGACAGAGATCTTCAATTTGAGTAAACTGTTGAACTTATGAAGAAATAATTTAGAGGAGTGGGAGCAGTGATTTGTGGTAAGAAAAGAACATTCTCATATTATAGTCGTAGTTTAAACCCCTATTACAGATCTATAGGCACTTTATCCTTTTATTAGGAGAGAAAAATATAAAGTTTAATCCACTTACTCTTAAAATTATTTTAATTAAATTGGAAAGTTGTGTATATTCACTCAAGTATTCATACCATATAAATAAATTATTCTAAAATACTAAATGTTGAGGGATCTATTTTAGTTTAATTATTTTAAAAGGCAACCAGAACCAAAATCAAGTAAAATCATCAATACTAAACAAAAAGAAGGAGGAATGGGAGGAAATCCTTTTTAATTTATGTATTAGACAGAATGCTGGGGATTTTCAACCTGATCAGGGCCCACTCCTAGAGAATTTATATCTTAAAAATCCTCAAGCAATTTTTGTGAGTATGCAGAGTTTAGTGCTCCAGGCTTGGGTAGGTGGTCACTTCCACAGAAGTATCCAGTGATCATAACTGTCATGTGAGATAAGTTTATAATATTCTGATAATCAAAAGTACGTATGAGAGAGTAGTCCTTCAGAAGTAACTTCTATTAAGCCATGATTGTATGGCAAGAACATTTGTATATTGGGATGTGTAAATTGTAGGAAGCAAGTAGAGGAGAAAATTTCTCTTTATGGAAAGTCTTCATCTCACAATTAAGATAATTTAAAGTCTCAGGCATAATTTATAGAAAAGTGGTTTTCAACCCTGGATACACAGTGGAACCTAGAAAGCTTTAAGACATAGATGTCTGGGCCCTACCTCCAGAGATTTGGAATTAGATGGTCTAGGCATTGAGATTTTAAAGCTCCCCACGTCATTCTAATGTGCGGTCGACATTGAGAACCATATTCTAGATTGGTTTTCAGCCTGTAGGTAAGGTGGGGATAGAGGAGATCAACTGTGAAAAACAATGGTAGAAGAGAAAAATTAGAAAGGACCTTCCTTAAAGTTGAGCAGAGAGAGAGAGACTGACCAAATGACTAACCAAACAACAGACCAAACAACTAACTGGGTGTAGATGAGTGGGGCTCAGATCACAAACTCTTCCAGGAGAGCATTCATTATTTTCTGACTCTCTGTGGGTGCTAACCGAAAATGCAATTACTTGAGTGGCTGCAGCCAAACTCCAGACTATCTTTCAGATTTCTGTTTCTGTAAAGTGTTCATCCCACAGTTGAAAGAATGTCAAATCCTCTCCTATCATAATGCACTAAGGTAGTTTATAAAGATGGCTGCTCTAAAGATCACTGCTGAAATGCAGTGGTACTAGAGCTTTAGTTATCAGACACTTAGAAGTAAGGGAGGGTCCCATTCTGACTAAATACAGAGAAGTAAGTGAAAAGAACTATGGAGGGTGACTTGGACTCTTCTGGTCTACATAAAATGCCAGTGGTTGAGTCAGGGAGACAAGGTCATTCAGCGAAAGTATCACAAGTTGTGAAGGTAGGCTACATCGACATACTGGACTCTCAGCCCTTTCTGATGGTGATAAGGGGTGTATTGCTATTGTTTTTTGCCTTTCTGGTGTTCATTTTGTCGCTTCCTTTAAAATCATGTATTTCTCATTAAAAATGAGTACATGGTGAGCAATGAATGATTATTTCTAGATGAAAATATAGTGAGCTAATTATAAAATTTTAAAAATCAAAACAAATTTGAGACACAAACTAAACACTGTAAAATATACTTAAGTGCCAATGAGCCTGCAACATAATTTACATTACTTTAATGATCTATGATAGAAATATTTTAACCCTCACTAATCTAAAAAATAGTCCAGCACTTTGATGTATTCTAAAAGAGATAAAATTTGTTGTTTCCTAAAAGTTCTTCAGTACTTTTGAACTTATGTCTTAACATGCACTAAGAGATTAAAGGTTAGCACTTACAAATCTCAACCAAAAATATACTGGGCTTAAATTTATTAAAAATGGTAATCAAATATCAAACTTTCTTTTACTCCAACTGTTTAATGTAATGTATATTGCACTTAAAAGAGTGAGAGAATGGCATGGACATACATACACTACCAAATGTAAAATAGCTAGCTAGTGGGAAGCAGCCGCATAGCACAGGGAGATCAGCTGGGTGCTCTGTGACCACCTAGAGAGGTGGGATAGGGAGGGTGGGAGGGAGATGCAAGAGGGAGGGGATATGGGGATGTATACATATAGCTGATTCACTTTGTTATACAGCAGAAACTAACACACCATTGTAAAGCAATTATACTCCAATAAAGATGTTAGAAAAAATAAAATAAAATAAAATGAAGGCTAGTTAAAAAAAAAGATTTCTCACATAGATAAGATTGGATAGCTTTTTGATGGATAACACCTTATACAATGTAAAGTTTCAGAGAGTCAAAACATTTCAAAGTTGATGAAGTTTTAAGGTTGCTTTTCCTATTTTTTCCTAAAATGATTACCTGAGAAGAATGCAAAATAATGTAAGTTCAATCACTGAAATACTGTTTTTAACAAATGTCAATGGTTATTCTTTCTATGATTGTAGAAATGGACAACCACGACCAATTTTATTATAATATTTTTATTATATGTCCATATGGAGATTCTGAATTATTTTATGACCATTGGATGATATGTTAAAATAAGTGAGGAATAGGTCATGTAGATAAGAAATTACGACAGTCTCACAAGATTTTAAAGTCATGAGTCTCATTGTGGATGAGACTGGTTCTTGAAAAGACCTCTGAAGAATACTTTAGCTGAATATTTAATATCCAAATATGTGAGTTGCTAAATGTGCTAAACTAGTCAAGCTTCTTATTCCTCTTTGATAATACTAAGCATAATAGACTCCTTTACACTTTATCCTCAATGCCATTTCCTTCTATTTAGCATTTCCTTTCCAATATAAAAGGAAAATATGTGCAGGTTGGTAAAATTGCCAAAAATTAATTAATTTGCCAAACTCTAATTTGCATACTTTTCAAGGTATTTTCAGATTTCCTATGTATAATCTGTTAGAGAAAAAGGAAGTATTCTTATATAAGCATTTCTTATCAAAAGTCCATTGAATTCCAGCACGTTTTTCTAAGTGGCTGCATTTAGTTTTGCTTAGGTAATTCAGTTACTGGTTTTGAATGTAGATATTTGGAGCCAAAATAGGAAATTGGAGTATTAATAGTGAATGCCTTCCTTACGTATTATTATTGTTTTTTAGGATAGTAACATACTACAAATTTACCTGCAGTGTAAACACAGTTTTTCTTTCTCTTTTTAAAATTGTCTTTAAATAGTGAGAATATGCTTATATATTCCTAATTATTTTTTTAAGCTGTTTTAACCTCTTTCATTAATAGTGTCAAAGTGGGGTCAGTAATCACTGAATATATTGAAAGGAAAGTCCCACAGAACAGGAATGTTTTATTATATTTAAATTACATTGTTAGATCCTTATCAAGAATATAGAAATATATAATTTTGTATTCTCCAAGCAATATTAAGTAGAGTATTAATTTCCTAGATCTGTGAAAAAAACTCAGATCTCTTTGTTGCTTACATGCTCTCCCCAAATACATACACACACACACACACACACACACACATATATACGCACATAAAACTTAATTGTTTCTAACAAATTTGAAACATTTAAAAAATCTGGAAAGTAAATAGTGGTTAACAGATTAATTTAGTAAATTCTTTGATTTTATGAATATCAAGTCAATAGCGGGAACATGTATTCTCTACTTTTTTTAACCAAAGAGCCCATCAACCAATATTTGCATAGTAAACGTTCCCAAAACATCCTTCTAGGTTAGCCTACCACTAGGTACTTGGAAAGAGAAAGCCAAGATATGGATTCAAAAGGTCTGAATTCAAGTATCTGGGTTCATTTATTTGGTTTATAAAATCGCGGAAGTCCCTTGTGCCTCAAATTCCTAAACTGAGAAATGGGAATGATGCCTTTTGGGAGATTTAAGTGAGATTATGTAAGAAATTTTGCAAACAATAAGGATTTAGAAATGTGTGTCATCAATTGCCAATCTTAGAAGCATTTTATAAAACTAGTGTAGTATTTGTATTCAGTGACTAGAGTCTGTTATAATTTCCAGATTTGTTAGTCTCCCTCTGTCCTTTCCAGGTCCAGTTGACCTCTGTTTACCCATATTCATAATTTACAGTACCTGAAAATATTGTAGGTGAAGGAAACATGACAAAGTAGGAAGTGGCATGTGGACAAATCTCTGGCATATTTTCCGATTCACAAATGGAGTGGCCATTGCTGGTGCAGTGCAGGCTAGGCTCATGAGGCATGGCTGGTAGACCTCGCTCTATGCCAAGTGCATTGCAGTGCTTGAAACAAATTGTTACCATAATGATGGCCATGTGTCCAGTGAGCCATGTAAAGGGACAGTGTTTAAAAATGAATGGATTATTCTGTCCTATCTTTTCAACCATTTGTTGTAGTGGTTGCACTAATTTTTCAAATCACTTAAAAAATCTGTTCCAGTTATAGATGTAAAACATAACTGTTTCACAGTTCAATAGTGTACTTAAATTCTTTCCAAAAAATCTAGAATTTTTCCTGCATATGACCCTGAGGAAGACAACTATCCCTGTCACTTGCTTATATATCTTCCATCAGATAATAACAGCCTCTTCTTCACTTAGGACAATAAAGGAATTTTTTCACCAATAGATAGGAATTTCCCTTGCTTGTTTATGTACACAGGTGCATTGTTGCTGTAAACAGACACTTGGGGAAATGGACCAGGCAGGCATATTCAGAATAATTTTATAGACAGTTTATTGACAAATAAAACATATCAGAGTAATCTGCATTAAACCCTTTCTGAAATGACCCTTGATATAAATAGTGTAAAAAATCTTCAGGAATTGTATGGAAGAAAATAATTTCCAAGGTGAACTTAGAATAGGCTTCTTATTTCTGTGAAATAGATTTTTCTATTTACACCTCTCTTAGGGTAGGTAGTGTTTTTAAAGTCTCATGAATTTTAATAAGTTGAGTGGATGGTCCAGATCCTTTTGCATATACTGTAATGCTTCTACTAGTGAATTTTGATCACCTTTCTAAATACACATTTGTATTGTGAGATTCTCATTTTAAGAGGTCATGAGATTTTGGTCTTGTGTCAATTTGTGAGTCACTCACTATTCTACACGTATACACGTATATAGAACCATTCTAACCCACATGGTTATGTGTTTAGTTTTTTTCCAAAAATTTGTAAGATAAAAATTTTATTAATAATAGTGAATATATTGTTGGCATACATAGTTAGGAAAAGGAAAATGATATAATCTTATAAGATTTCTTACAGACAATGGAATAACAATATATAATCCTTCATTCTGTCTAGTGTGTTTTCCATCTATGAGATAAAAGAGGATATATGTAATAATTGTAATTTTTTAAAGTATATTTGATTGCTGGGAGAGCTCTCTGAAAGGGGGAGTGTTCTCATTAAGCATAAAGATATTCTCAGGTGTTTTATTTTACTCTGGACTCAAATAATGGAGATGCTAATATTTTTCTTATCAGATCAAGCTTGGATTTCAGTGACATGAAGCTAAATGACTCCAAGCGAATGCAAATTTATATAACATATTGATAGGTACCTACAAATATATTGAATAACTATTTTAAATAAATAAATATCAGTTCCCTCATTTAAAGTGCATGTCTCTACTCTGCTCAAGTGATAACTTAGTGGAATTTAGAGGAACACTAGGAGGCCTACAGGGGGGATTTAGAGCACAGTAAACCATGCTGCTTGTGTGGCTGCAGCCCCTGAGAGGCAGTGAAAATAACAGCCCAATGGTACATTCTGGAATCAGACCACGCAGGCCAGTCGTCATAACTAGGCTACACAGATCTGTGTAACTTTGGGCTGTTTCTTTAACCATTCTGTGCCTACATTTCCTCATCTATAAAATAATAATAATAACTAATTCACCTTCCTCAATAGTACTTATCTCAATACAGGTTATTGGTATAAACTGATAATTCACATGAAGAGTTTAGAACAATGACTTACTCATTTTAACCACTTAATTGTTATTTGACTTTATAAATTTGTGCCTTCCAGATATATTACCATAGTATTTTATATTGGATTTATTCTTGAAAATTCAAAAGAGCCTGTTACTTTCACTTTACAATAGCTTTTCTCTATTAATGCATTGGGAAGTGCATTATATTACATCTGTGCATCTCAGCCCGAAATGACTAATAACTCATTTTCAAGTATAATTGAGAATGCAAACTTAATTTATGTCATTTGAATTGCGATCTTATTAATTGTCACATGGAGTCCTATGCATCACAGTACAAATTGCATCTGGACAGGTCTTTCACATACTTTTTTATTAAACTTCAGTGAAAATATGACCATGATGCTTCCCTTAAATTAGTTTAATGAATTCACTTTTATTAACTTTGGAAATCAAGGAAAATAACCTATTTTTGACTACAGTCCTCCTTCCTATCTTCTTAGGCTAGTTGAAAAGAATAAGATGAGCAGACTCCAAAACAGACTTTTAAGTGTTCGCTGAAGCAGATTCTGCTGGTTAGCCATGGAGGTAGAGAAGCTGCAGATAGAGTGCGAGGCCTCTCGGAAGCCAGATGCTCAAAGATGTCTCTACAGCAGCAGCAGGAGAATCACCTGGGAGCTTGTTAGAAATGCAGAATCTCAGGGACCCACCACAGACCTTTCAAATCAGAATCTACAGCTTAAAAGCATTCACATTAAGAACATGGGATTAACATATACACACTACCATACATAAAACATATAATAAACAAGGATTTACTGTATAGCACAAAAACTATATGCAATATCTTGCAATAACTAATGATGGAAAAGAATTGAAAAAACGAATTGCATGTATATATACATATATACATATATATGAAAAACCAAATCACTTTGCTATACACCTGAAACTAACACAGTATTGTAAACCGACTATACTTCAACTTAAAAAATATACACAAGTGATGTGTATACACGTTAAAGATAGAGTGTGTTGTTTTCAATATTTGAAGAACTCTTGTGAGAAAAAGGACTTAAAATTGGCTCCTGTGTTTCCAGACCAGAAGGCAGATTTGGAAGAATTAAAATTTGCAGTGCAAATTGCAGACAGATCATGAAAAGAGAATCAGCTTTGATAGGCGTTTACTGAGGGCCTACAATTCACTGAAGGTTGGAGATAAACACAATTACTGCCTTCTAGGGGCAAAAAAATCTAGTGGTAATGCTAAATACTTAAATTTATAATTATATTGTATGACTGTATGTGTCCTAATGGATAGAGGATGCACAGGTTGAACACACACAAAAAATGCTTCATTCAGAGTGCTCGAGGGTCACGGTCAGTCGAGGTTTCTTGAGGAACTGAGTGTCCTTAGTTACGTAGGCATGAAATTGGGAATGCAGAGAAAAGTGGGAATGTTCCGAAGTCCAAACTCACACTGCTCGCCACATAACAGGCCAGTGAATCGAGAGAGAGATGAGATATTGGGGCAAGGAATAGCAACTTTATTTGGAAAGTCAGCAGAGGGAGAAGATGAGGGGCTAGACTAGTCTCCCAAAGAGCCACTGTGTGGGACTTAGAATTCAGGCTGCGTTTATGCTAAAAGCAGAGGGGGCGTGGCTGGTTGTTGCAGACTTCTTGGTCCCTGAATCCTTTGTTCCTGCAGCTGTCCATGTAGGCCAGGGTGCAATGTACCTATAAACCTCCAACAAGACAAATGTTATTCTCTGTTTTGCAACTTTTTATCTCTATATGAGTGAAAAGTGTTATATCTTTAAAGGGCAAGCCTTGGAGGCAGAGCCTTGACAATGGACTCTCATGTATATTTCAGGCTGTAGGCAACATTCTATTACAAAGGTGCAGAGCCAGCATGACTCAGCACAGGCAACAGAACACAAAGGTTAGCGCTAAAGGAATAGATCCAATATGGAGTCAGATTTGTCCTCTATTACAGGAAGTCATTACTAGCAGGTGAATCTTCTACTGAAATAGGAAGGAATGAATAGTGAGACTCTATACATAATCATGTCTCTTTCCCGATTTCAGATAATGTACAAATTGATAAAAAGCTGGCTTTTGTTTAGAATTCTGAAATCATATCCTTTAAATCAGTAATGTTTAAGTTATATAACGTGAACTCTCCACCTTTGGAAGAATGGTGGAGTTGATGCAGTCCTCTAGGGCACATCTCACTAATATTCTTAGTACTGAGTTCACTGCCAAGCACAAAATAGATGTTTAAGAGTGTAGCATTAAATTGAAGTACTTCATTCTGAAGATAAATGGGCTGAAGCTGAAAGATGTGATGTTACTTACATCTGAGCCACAAATCCGGGTATACTGACCCCGGTACTCAATATGGAGCCACATACCTTTCTTTGGTTTAGCAAGAAGTACCATTACTATAATGACCACTTGCTTATTTTGACTAAATAAAAACAATCTGATGGCATATACAATATAGAACAAGAGAGTGTGGGCTCTGGAGCTGGACTTGAAATATCAGAACCCTTTCTAACACTTCGTAACAGTGAACATTTAACCATATTAATCAACCTTTTATGGACCTTAGTCTCTTTAGTTGTTAAAGGGATACAATAGTATCTACCTTATGGGGTTTTGTGAAAATTGGATAGATTAAATAGCTCACAACAACGTGCCATAAAGGTAGGCTTATCTTTTTATCTTCCTCTCATTTCACCTCCTCCTAATGATTTATCAGTATTATTATTATTAACATCATCATCAATCATAGAACACAATATTAAAAGTGGTTTAAAGATCTCAAGTAAGTGGTTGATAGATCTGTCCTCAAGAAGAATATAATCTAGTTATAATGACAGTAAAAATCACTCCAATAACTGTAAACAAAAGCCCGGTCATCTTGGGTGACTTTACGTATGTTTGTGCCCCTGGTGACCATGGGGACATCTGTACTACGTGTGTCACTTGTGCACACAATTTTGCCAAGTAACTAATTTATTCAATGTTGACTTTGAGGAAGAACTAATAGAATGTTAAAACGTCTTGGCAAATAAATTTTGTTTGCTTGAATAAACTTGCTTAATTATAAGCTGTATTATCATTCTGGCAATACGAAGTTGTGTTGATAGACTGAACAGTTCACTCAGTTAGCATCAGTGCCTTTTCAGAAGCTAGATAAGGAGAAAAGTCTTCCTCCTAGAAAAACTAGGTTGTACTTCCAAAAGGAAAGATTATTTGAGATAAGAAACGGCACTTCTCCCGTGAACTTCACTGATACATTTTGATGCGATGGCGGGTCGATTGTAATTCCCATTTAAATGGTTCATGGTCATATTAATATGCAGCAGTAGTGAGTGAAATATATGGAAACTCCCTCCTGTGATGTAGCAGAGCCGTTCAAAAAACGCTACCTGTACCAGTTAATAAATGATAACAGTGAACCAGCATTTATGAGGGTCGATTAAGTGTCTGAGATGGTTTACCTCATTTAATCTGCAAAATAACTGAAATATGGTGATGTGGATTTTATTAGTATTAAGCCCATTCTACAAATGCAGAAATTGAGGATTAAAGAAGGCAGTCCATTCCCTGGTACACGTGGTGAATGAACAGTGGAGCTGGGATTCGAAACCAGGGCTGTCTAATTAATTTGCCTGTGACCTTCGCCACCATGGCCCTCCTCAGTTCTTTCTTTCACTGTCCACAGAAACTGGGTGACCACCACATTTTAACTGTAATGGGCTGTACATATACATGATGGAATGTCATATGTACCGAACGCCAAATCTCCCCAGCGTGATCTCATCTTGACTACTTGTGTATGCAACAACCCTGGTTCCAAATGAGATAATGTTCTGAGATCCTGGGGGATGGACTTCCACATATGAATTTTAGGGGGATACAGTTCAACTCATTACACCTAACTATTAGAAAAGAGCCTTATGAAGTTAGGCCAGTAAAACCTATTTGCTACCACTGCAGTGTTGACAGTGTTGTGTACAGTTTGAAGAATAGGGAATGGTTTTATAAGAAAGACAATGGCTTCTAAGAGGAATCGTACATTTGTCCTCATGAACTCAGGAAATATTCCTCGGTCAAACCATGAGAAGTTGGTTGATGACTCTCTGCATTCATTTATTTACAAGCAAAACTTAAAAGAGAGATTTTCAGAATTACTCTCTCCTAGGTGACAAATGAGCCAAAGATGCTTTTCAAAACCAATGCTTCATCCCACCCATGAGGAATGTTTGGCCTTTAAAAAGTGTCCAAGTTTCAAACCTCACATAGCTCTTTATTCTGAATTAAACACCATGTGACACTATGAACATCATTTAATTCTGTATTCTTCATTAAAAACTCGACTCTAGAAAACATGCATTCTAAACAATATAGACATTTCTTCTATCAGCAAAGAAAAGAGCTCTCCTGAAGCTAAAACAGCTTTCTCCAGTTGCGTCTTGAGATGTAATTGTTCATTTCGTCTGGAGTATAAGAGCATCTGTTTGAAAACATCATGTTTCATTAGTTAGCTTTCACAGTATTCTTCCGAGAAAGTTAAGAAGCACATCCCCCACACTTCATATATGAAAGCTAAGTTGCCCAGGGTGAAGGGATTATTCATCCTATGCAAAGAGCAAGCACAATTGTTCATTCTATCCGCACAGTGACTTTCCTGTTTGTGTATTTTTCAGTTTTGTTACAGTATACAAAGTGGAAAATTGAGCTGTATGTGATAGCCTAGAGCAACAGAAAAGACTGTGAATTTATCATAAAGTTATTCAGGCTGTTTCCGTTCATCCTGGCACAAACAAGTATTTGATAACAGAACTGAAAAAATACAGGAGAAATTTCCTTTCCCTTAGAAGGGATTTTGTGATGTGATATCAGATGATATATACACACAAACACACACACACACACACTAGGTTTTTCACAAGACTTATTGAATAAAAAGGTCAGTGTGTATTCAATATAATTTGACAGCTTTATTCTTGGAATAGTAATAGACAGTATACACTGTACCTTTACTTAAAATAAGCAGTAATGTCAATGTCATTTGTTTTTTATTTTAAAGTCAAAGACCAAAGAAATATTATTCAGGTAATTATTTTATGTTTGAAGTTGGGGTAAGTGATAGTGAAATAAAACACACACACACACGCACACACACACACACACACACACTCAACCCTTACTACTAAATAACTCTTATTCTTCCCCCAATCATATAAAATCTGTGGATACGTAATAGAATCAGATATATTTCTCAACTGATTCAATTGAAGTGCAGAGGCGTTAGGCATTTTGACTAAGATCAAGCACCACTTCTAATACTAGCTACCATTCTCTGAGTACTTACCTGGGCATACTTTCTGGGTCAGATCCTATGACAAGATCAGGGAAGGTGAGAGACCAAGTTTGGTTCTTGGTTTCTGTGTCCCCATTGTCTTTGCTCTAAGAAGATGTACAGTGGGTGATTATATGTAGGGTCTCAGAGAGGTTTACTTGTCTTGTTAAACGTTGGGCCTCCCCAGCTAGGACAGTGTCTCGCACATTGAATGTGCTCAGTAAATATTTGTTAACAGATTGACTGAATTATGGGATTTAGTGGATATTTGTATATGTAGTTATAATTAGATGCACATTTCTTCAACAGTAATTTTCTTAATTTATATTTATCGAGTGAATACCGACAAATGTTGCACACACCTATGTCTATTGCGAGAAGAAAAGTGTCAAAAATGCCATTGTGGGAACGCACGGAAAGCTCAGGATTTCCATAGGGGAGAAAATATAGCCAAGGTCACAGCACCATGTAAATAAGAGGAAGGCTGGGAATACTGACCAGCGCAGCAAAGTGTACCCAACCCTCAGACCTGGAAGCAGCTCCGGGTTGCCGAGTGAGATGTCAAGGAGCTAATGCCAAGTGAAGGCATATGTGGCCAACCTGAATCTGAGCTGGACCCCGGGTCAGTGCAGATAACCCGGTGACAGTACAGAGAGGTTTCTGATCTCACAAAGGCTGAGTGCAGAATAGCAGTACAGTCAGTGCAAAAGGAGGACACATGACACAAAAGAATGTATTATATATTCTATGTTTCCTTTTGTACAAAATGCATAAACAGGTAAAACCTATGGTGTAAGCAGTCTGGATAATGGTTTCCTTTGCATGAGGGTAGTGGCTGGAAGGGGGTACAAAGGGAGGCTTTGGGTGTGTTGATAATTGTTTCTTTCATGAGTTAGGGCCTTGTCTCACTTGTGGAAATTCATCAAGCTGTAAACTGACGTGTCGTTTTCTCTATGTCCATTAAAATTCAGTAGTACATTTTAGAAGACAGTTTAATCAGATTTGAAATCAAGGTCCAGTTCTGAGGGAAGAGGATCAGAATTGATCTCTTGCACCAAAAACAACTGCAGGAGAAAACTGGTGGGCCAAGGAAAAGGGACCAATCAGGGGACTTAGCAAAGCACCGTAAGAGCCTACTTGCAACCCATGGGGGGATTATTTCAGTCTTTCTGTAAGTGTAGCATTTATGTGAATACATGGGGCTCTGTTCACACTTAGCACATGGGTACCTGGTATAGCACAATCTAGTACTTGCTAATGAAGAGAATAGTTCTAAAGAAGCATCCTGTCTGGCTCTCATTGCCTGTGGCTTGAACAAAGATGAGTGCATATAAAACAGACATCACTGTGTACAGCTAATGAGCCAATCTTTGGCTACCCCTAGGTTGGTTGGTTTGTTTGTTTTTCCTATTTGTAAGATGAATGCCCAAACCCACTAAATTTAATTCAGTTTTATACTTATAATTGCCATCTATGTATGATAGATGGTAACAGTTGCAAAGAAAGTTTCCATGTCTAAAATGTCTCCCCAATTAAAATTGAGGAAATGTAGAAACAGAAGCAAAAACGATGAATAGAGAGCTCACACAATAGATATAAATGCATTTACTCTTCAAACCAACCATCTCACTTCTAGGAATTTACCCTAAAGGTAGGTTTCCAATAAGATGAAAACACATATACACAAGGTCATTCATTGCAGCATTATTGAAATGACAGAATACTGCAAACTACTTATATGGCTGCATTCAGGAGATGGGTTGAATGAACTCGGCTACATTCGCAAAATGAATGCACTGTGGCCATAAAGGAAACTGAGAAGTATCTCTATGAGTTGGTATGGGCTGGATTTCCTGGATACATAGTTCAGTGAAAAAAGAAAAATTGCAAAGAGCATTTATTATGTACTAACTTACGTGTGAGAAATGAGAAAGCACGTGTATGTGGTTGAAGCAATTCTGAAGATATTTAAATACATTATAGCTGGAGCAAATGAGTAAATATGTTGATGGTTGTTGGGAGCCCTGGTTCTCACTATGAAGGAAGTAAGAAATAAATAAAGAATAAGAGAGGCTTCCCTGGTGGCGCAGTGGTTGAGAGTCCACCTGCCGATGCAGGGGACACGGGTTCGTGCCCCGATCCGGGAAGATCCCACATGTAAAAGGAATCAGATCTGCTTGGAGAAATTATATATGATTTTGCTCGAGTAACATACAACTTGAGTTTGAAACATCTTTTATTTCAGAATGAAAGGAAACAAGATTAATGACAAAAAGGCCACAAGACTCAGCTTGAAAAAATTTATAGTGGCCAAATCCAGACAATTTGAGCACACAAATAATTAAGGACAGTAATGGATTGCAGACCTTTAGGAAAAAATACATGAACCCTTAAGTCTATAGAGATGAGAGGTAGCTAGCTAGCTAGAAAGAATTGACAGGAAGAGGCCTGATACAAGGAAAACTCCACAGCCAACCTATCAACCTAACAGTGTTACCTAGGACTGGTTCTGATTAAAATGATGACAGTAGTCAGTTGCTCGAAGGTACTACAAAAATAAACTTATTTATTTAGAACATTACACTGTAGAAGCATTTTTGTTCCACAGTATTTGTAGGGTGAAGGGGGTGACAACGTTTCTGAAAGTACTGAACTGTGAATATGCCCTCAGGCACAAAGAACTCAAAGACTCCTACAAGGCATGCTTGTCAGAGTTAAGTTTGAAAGTGGAAAGAAATAAGACAGACGTGAAATTGGCTTAGAATAATTCAGGATTTGGAAAGCATCTGTAGGAAGAGACATGAAGTGCCTGGGCTCAAGACAATAAATCACAATTAGATCTTATTCTGGAAAAGTCACCCAGATCTACAATGGGCGATCAAGGAAGAAATGAAAGGTTTCTCTTGACAAAGGAATATTTATTGTTCCTTGGAGAGGGTTTTCAGCCAAATAAGATTTACAGATTCTCTGCATTTATTTATTCTGTTCAGATATCAGAAAGAACATGCCTCAATGAGAACAAAATTTATACCTAGTTGCAGGGGGCTAGCCCTAAACATTTTCTAATTTCTCTACCAACTCTGAAATTCTTTTATTCATTCTAAGCTAACTGTTGTTTTTTAAATACATACCCCATATTTAATAATATCAATCACTGAAAGGTAGTCATATTTATAAGTAACAATTTCAGTTTTTGATGTTTCTATTATGATCATTTAAATTTACTATCTAATATGTCTCTCATGTAGATACAATTTGTTGTTCCTCCATTATTTCATGTAATGTTGCACATGTCGGCAGAAATGCCTTTCCTTCAACCTTGATGCATTTGGAATACCAGGGAGAGCCCAGCATTGAGGAAGTGATCATGTGAACATACTACTCTAAGGATGAACTCTTTAAAGCTACGTAGGTCTTACATTTACATGTCAGATGATTCCCAAACCTTCAGAAGAAAGGCCAAAGTGCTGACACAGGATGTAGATTCAGAACCTGTGCATGAAATGGTATTAAAAGCAATTGAGATTGAGCATAAAGGTAAAAGTTTGAGGCAATTCATAGAAAATTCCATTCGATTTTCAGGTTTACTTCAACAGAGATTAGGAAATGTATTTCAATTTCCTCAACAAAGAGCAAGTCAAACCTTAAAGAAAAGCAGGACAGAGTCAGAGTTTATCTTAAAAAGCATCACTAAAATGGGATTCGGGCACAAAGAACATGATCTGTCTCCATGATTAATAGGATTTAAACAAATTTGTTGACAGAATAAGATCAATACAGCATTATACATCCATACCTAAAGTTACCAAGGATATCAATTTTTAAAAATCTCAAAATTAGTCAAAAGTTATCAAAATTAATCCCTAACCCTAACTCTGAACCTGACACCCACCCTGGCTCTAAACTCAGCTGCAGCTCCACTCCTAACCCTAACCCTCACCCTACTAAATGCATACTTGAACTTGAACCCAAGCCTCAATTCTCTGATGAAAACCCAGTCGTGTAACAAGAGCAAAAAAATAACATGAGATTTACTTAATATGTTTACGATCGCTTAAATATTAAGGCACTCATTTATCATTGACTTTAATTATAATTTAGGAGGTTCTTTTAAAGAATAACTGAGCTAACGAGTTTAACACAAAAGCAAAAGCTTTCCTCAAATCACATTATCGATGGAATAGTTCTTTAAAGGTAAATAAAAGCAAATGGCACTGCCGAGTGTATTGTTTCAGAATAGGCAATAGTCAACAGATATTTCCTCTTATTAACATTATCCAATTAGGATATATCTTAAGGTAGATAGTACTGTAAGTGTCCTTTTTTCCCTTTTATTCATTACATTTCTGTTACTTAATCAGTAATAAGTCTTACAATTGATGTTTTTTTGGGAATCAAGGAACTAAAGGTGTGGGAGAGGATGATTAGTTGTTCACTAAAGCCATGTCCCTTTTTTCCTTGTCACACAGCCTAATTCCTGGCCGCCCTTGAGTTGGGCGTAGCCATTTGACTCTGTAGCCAGTGGAACATGGTGGGCAGTCAAGTAGAACACTCCCAGGCCTGGCCCACAAATTAGCTCCCCTGGAGCCTTGCACTGTCTGCTTCTCTTGCTGCCAGCCTGGGGTGGTGCAGCCCCATGATGGAAAGAGCTGGACTTCACATCCATGCCTCTATCTAAAGCCAATCCTACCATTTATGCATTAGGTCCCAATCCAAGTTATGTACTCTGAGACACAACCTTAGAAACTCTTTCCTCCTTCTCACTCGTCACATTTTCACTCTAGATCTTTCAGCATTTTAATATATTGTTATTTCCTTAGACTTTAAAAAGTTATTCTTGATGCCCACCAGTGACTGCTCTACTCCTTTGTTCTCTGTTGCAAAAATTCCTCCAAAAATTTTTGACTTGCTCTGTTCAGTTCTCTTCTTCTAGTCTCTCTTAGACCACTCCAAGCTGGCTTTCACTGTCACTGTCCCATCAGTGGTCATTCTTCCATCATCATTGTACTGGACCAGTCTTCATAATTCAACAGAGTTCAACATTTCCTCCTCTGTGACATACTTTCTTTGATTTCCAGGTACAACATTCTCTTGGGCTTCCTTCTTCTTAGCTAGTTGTTCCCTCTCAGTCTCCTGTGTTGGATTTTCCTCATAACCAGGAAATTTTTTAACTGTTGGAATGCTCCAGGACCCAGTTCTTGGTTTTCTTTTCTTTTCAGCTATGCTTACTCACTTCCTTGGAGATCCCAATCAGTCTTTTGAACGTAAATAGCATATATTCACCTTCTCCATCTCCCTTGATGCGAACTCCACTATTCTGAGTGATCAGGACAAACATTTGGAGTTACTGTTGAGTCCTTTCTTCATTTCACACCTCATATACAATCCATTAGAAAATCCTGTTACTTAACCGTGAAAATAGATCTATAATCAAACTACGTATTGCCTCTCTCGTTTGACTGGGAATGATTATAAGAACTTCAACAGATTTCTCTATTTCTACCCATGCCCCCATATAGACAGATGCAAGCAGGACATCCAGAGTTATCCTTTTAAAATATAAAGCAGATCGTGTAACTACTCTGTGCTCGGAACCCTACAATTGTTCAACATTTCACTTAGCATAAGAGCCAATGCCCTTATGATTGCCTAAAAGGACTTATAAGATTCTATTCTCTGTTACTTCTCTTATCTCAACTACTCTCCCCCACTCACTCAGACACACTGATCCTAGGACGTTCCAGGAATGCCCCTGCCTTAGGGTTTTTGCCCTGGATATTTACTCTACCTAGAATATTCTATCCTCTGATATCCTCTTCACTACAAAACTGAAAAATATTTTCTCTGATATTAGAATTCTAAAAACTTGAAAGAGTAGTTTTTATTTCCTCATTCAGGAAATGATATTAATACTGTGAACCCATTTTCTTTCTTTATTTTGTCAACTAAGTAATTTAGGGATGAGTTGGGTGGCTAAAAGTGATTTTTTTAAACCTCCCTCTGTAGCATTGTTTAACATATGGTCAAAATATTTCTATGTGTTAATTTTACCTCTAGTCTTATCATCTCCTACCCATTTTTTTCTTGACTCCAACTCCTCCAACTATTTTAAAAATAATATATTTGTTGGTTAAAAGCCTTGCCCTAGATCAGAGGCAGTATAGTGAAATGCTGAAGAGAATGGGCCAGGCAGCCAGTACCCTGGATTTGATTCCTGTCATTGATGCTTACCTGCCGAACGACCTTTGTTATATTACTTCATGTCTTTATATTTCTGCTTCCTCATCTGTAACATCTGGGTTAAAAACAGTGCTTCTCTCATAGAGTTATTGTAAGAACTAAATGAATAAATATGCTTAATACACTTAGAACATTACCAGAAACATAGTCAATATATAAAAATTATTTTATGCAATGGGAAAGACTGGAAGAGGGGCAGGTTTAGGGGCAAAAATCAAGCTTGACCTTTATCAGTTTGAGATACTTGTGAAACAGGGGAATATGGCCACATATTAGCAAATGGCAGCAGGGTCCCCACATGAGTTATTGCTCAGTGAGAATAGAGTGTCTCTTTTTTCACATGCAATGCCCACCAGCAGTCCAATTCAGGGTTCCTGGAAAGTGGGGGTAGTTCTGTTATAGACCTTCCCTAATCGGTCCCCAGCAGGGGTCCTCCTGCTTGGTGTAGTTTGAGCCAACAGAAGCGACCGAGTTTGGTTTAGAGGCAAAGGAAAATATTATTCTTTGATCAAAGAATGGAGAGGGCTTCCCTGGTAGCGCAGTGGTTGAGAGTCCGCCTGCCGATGCAGGGGACACGGGTTCGTGCCCCGGTCCGGGAAGATCCCACATACCGCGGAGCGGCTGGGCCCGTGAGCCATGGCCGCTGAGCCTGCGCGTCCGGAGCCTGTGCTCCGCAACGGGAGAGGCCACAACAGTAAGAGGCCCGCGTACCGCCCCAAAAACAAAAAAACAAAACAAAACAAACAAAAAAGAATGGAGAGGTTCGAGCTTGTCCTCTAGAGAGCATCCTCTCCCAGCAGGCCACAGAGAGGGCTGCTTTACAGAGATCTCATCAGCAGGGAGAGGGTGGAGCTCGCAGGGTTGGCACAACTCCAGGTGCCGCCATCTTGGATTGAGGTGTCGTGCGGAGCGTCTCTGCACACAGCCTGCCACCACCATCTTGGATTGTGGTGTCACCTGCCGCAATTCCACACACAGCCCACTGAGCTGAGGTACTGGTGTAGCCATTTTTCGCACCGGGAACTCTGGTCTGAAGTGCTGGGTGCAAGGCCTCTTCACATGGCACCATGTGAGCAAGTAAAACTAGACCAGGCATGAAGGAAAAGAAAAGAAAAAAAAGGTTAGACTTTATTTTATTACACAGGTTCTATGCGTATTTCTTGGCAATTGTCCATGGGCTTTGCTGGTGACAGTTTTATTCCAACCAGTCATTCAGAGACTCTTGTCAAGTTCTGATATATTCAAGATACACTTCAAAAGTCACCTTGGATACCAGTATTATCAAGATGTAGCTTTCAGGGTTTATCTTGAGTTCCATCTTAGTAGCTTGAAAGAAGATAGACTGGAAAAGACAAACCTACTTCTTAAAAGCCGTGGCCAGGGAGGAATACACATCACTTACACTAATATTCAGTTGAGAGAGTTAGGCATGTGGCCATACCTCTGTGAAAGGGTGTGCTTGGATCTGTAGGTATGGTTAGTCAGCCACTGCCCAGCTACACCCTTATGCAATGGAAGGGGGAGCATGAATTTGGATAGATGATTGTCTCTGCCTAAGGGGTGGTCAGATGAAGGGTCTAGAACTAGTATGTAGTCTGGACTAGACAGAGAAATTTGAGAGTCATGAACATGTAGATGGTATTTAAAGTCATAATAATCATGTTCATAACCAGTGAAAGAGAATAGAGATGAGAAAGGTATGACAGTGAACCTTGAGAAACTCAAACATGTAAAGATTTCAGAAAGAAGTGAAAAACAGGGGACAATGCTGAATTGACTTTCTTTCTTAGATTTTCATGTATTTTCTGAACTGAGGAATTCTCAGTTCTTCAGCAAAGGTAACTTTAAAAGATGAAGACTATTTTCAGAAATTTTCTTTAGTTCTTCGAAAGTGCCGATAAACATGCAAATAAGAGGTAAAAGTAAATAAACATATAGAAATGTAATTCAAACATTTTCATGTTGTTGACTTTAATTGATGAGCCCAGAAGTAATTCTTTTGTCTCAAGAGAATATTGGCAAAGTGTGGCACTAATGCCAAAGAGATCAGAGGAGTTTGGAATATCAGAAAGAATAGTATCTCAGAGAGAGAGAGAGAGAGAGAGAGAAAGACGAATATGTGAGTAAGATCCCATAATTGGATTGTATTAGAATTGAATTAACCAGAGGTAGGTCTATACCTTGATGGAATGATGGAATATATGGTAATATTTGGTATATGCTCCTTCTGCAAAAATACGTAATACAGAGAAAATTCTAAAGGATAAGTAAAATCAAGAAAATGAATAAAAACAAATGGAAATAAAGCCACAGTCTATAAAATCATAACTGGCACAATTAAAGAGAACATTCACTAAGTATCAGGATATGATAGTGCATGGAAGCCTGAAGAAGGTTAGTTTGAACCATTAAAGTGCTAGCACATTGAACCAACCATCATTCACATCCCTAGTGCCCATGTAGATATTACTGTCTGATTATTCCAATTTTTCCTACTGAGCCTGGAGGCAAGCTCAAAAGCTACTTTAGCATACTCCTCCAGGTAACCACCATCACTCAGAAAGGAAAATTGAGAAAACTTCCTTTTCCATCAACTCCTCAAAGGTCTTCCAAAACGCAAGTATCTTGTAGCTACAGTTTGAGCAATTGTCACCATATCAATTTGTCAGTGTCATTGTCTTTGGGCGTGCTGACCTCCACAGGGCATAGATGTGAAGCCCTTAAGGCCCATCCCTCCAACCAGTTTTACTTTTCTTAAAACCAAGATAAATTTTCAAGTTAACTGTGCACATCTTTATTGACTATTTATAAATATAAATATAAATAAGTTACAAATATAAGGAAATTATTTAAGAAATGTAAATTATTATTTACGTTTGAAACCCCTGATTACTTTCATTGTTTCTTCTGGTAAGAACTTTATTTGTCTTAATGTATTATTAATTCATACCTATTTTCTGAAGTCTTTCTAAGCTATGTTCTAGGTATACCCCTAGAAAACAGGTTTTTTGCCTCATAGCTTTGGAGAGTAAAGCATATAGAAGTATAGAAGTACGTGTCAGGATCAGGGTGAGTTAAAAAATAACTTGGGGAATGATACAAAGAGCCTGAGATAGGGGACTGGCAAGGCAAATAGCAGAGAGGGCTGGATGAAAACCTACAGAAATTGGCACCTTCTCGTGCCGGGAGGACAAGAATGAAAAGATGGGAGTCCATAGGTTTGAACTGAAAGTGGCTTATCTAGAAAGTGTGTAGCAGGCCAATAGACATTGAATTCTCAAGCTCTGGAGAAAGAGCAGAGCTGAAAATAGAGATATGGGAGCCATAAACCATGAGTAATCAATGAAGAAGAAAATATTATATGTGATTACTCCATGGGGAAATAGAAAGAAAGGGAAGAGAGAGCCAATGATAAATACAAGGGAAACCTCTAAATTCAGTTGTCAGACTAGGAAACCATGCAAGAGAAAATTAAAACAAGACAAAACAAAACAAAAATGTAGTCAGAAATATTAGGAAAACTAGCATGGAAAGGAGGAGGGAGAGTCAGTTACTGCAAGAACATGAGACTTGAGATTGCTTTTAGAGGTGGGTTCATGGCCAAACTTAAAAACAGGATTTTAAATAGAATAATGCATAGAGAAGTCACATAAGTACAAATACATGATGAGGGTTCATTTATTAACAAATACTTATCAAGTTCATTTTTATAGAACAGAGAACACAATGAACAATGAGCGATAAAAGAGATGTAGTCTCTACCCTCATGAAGACGACAACTAATTAGAATATAAAGGTGCGATTATAAAGTATACTTTAAAAAATAATTGGAGATGGAAAGTGTGTGAGAGAGAGAGGGAGAGAAGAAGATAAGTAAACTGGGAAAATAAATAACTTTTTTTTTTTGTAGGTTAGAAAAAAGTTGAACCTGTTTGCAGAATAAGAGGAGGAGCCATTGGAAAGGATCTGTGGGTGACAGAGTTTGTGGGCTGTGGACAAATGTGTTTCCGTTTATAGAGATCCTGCCATGTGCCAGGCACTCTGCCATATGTTACTTGGTTGTGAGAAAGTTCTGCAACAGCCTCTTAGTCCAACAAGAACACAAATGAGATAGGAGCGTATTCATTTGAAAGAAAAAATGACTCCTCTTTGTCTTCTAATCATTCCTATGAAGATTGAAGAGAAGATACTCTATTTTCTTTAACTTACAAGTAACTTACAAGTAAGCATATATTAATCAACTATATTAGATTTAAATGTATTTTCTAAACCTAAATAAACCATCTAAGTTCATTTAGAGTGTTGGTTTAAATAAATGGAAAATACCTCTTGAAACAGAAAACAATAATTCATTGTTATCAAGTGTGATACTGTTGGTCAAATCTGTTAAAATATATGTACCAGGGCTTTAAGGGTAGAATTAACCCCACAACAGTAAAACCCTTCTCTGAATGAAAAGAAGTTCAATAACCGTGATGCATAGTGGCATGCTTTTGTACCTCTTCTTTTTGGCGGCTAGCTGTCACACTCACTATGGAAAGAACACCCATAAATGGCAAAATTGTGGGCTGAATTTGTTTCTTTGTTGTTTGCTTATTTTTGCATTATGTGGATTTTCACGTTGTTTTCACATTTTTTTAATCTCTTATTTTCTTACACATAGTTTAAACCTCAAAAATTTAGCAATTATCT
Organism: Phocoena phocoena; assembly: GCF_963924675.1. Taxonomy (NCBI): domain Eukaryota; kingdom Metazoa; phylum Chordata; class Mammalia; order Artiodactyla; family Phocoenidae; genus Phocoena; species Phocoena phocoena. The sequence goes on from NC_089227.1 coordinate 97,287,108, forward strand.
TATAATGAGCTGTTTTCTTAAGTGCCCAATAGTTGTAAAAAATTGCTTATTTGATAAATTCAATAGAAATCTATTAGTAAAGAATAAAGTAGTATTATAAGTGCTATTGTTAGTATTATTCTAATTAAGCCTAAATTCCTGATACCTGGAGACTGTGAGTCTATCTGTAAGCATGGGATAACTATGAAAATATCCCAATTTAAGACCTATAATCAGAAGACTATCAACATTCAGTGAGATTGTTTTAAAACATGTACTGCAGCTCAAACATTCTATGGCCCTGGTATTTCTTTTTTATCAAGGTTATCAGGGTTGTATTAACATTGCTTCACCTGCCCACATGAAATGGCTAAAGAACAAAATTACATCTGCTCAAATGAAGAGCCAATACTTTTATATAATTTACTGAATTTTGGAACTTCGGTGCTTCATAAATATTTAAGAGGTAAATGTATTTAACAGTCTGAAAATTGGTGAACCTAGTTGCAGGGCAGGAATAAAGACATAGACATAGAGAATGGACTTGAGGACACGGGATGGGATGGGAAAGTTGGAGTGAAGTGAGAGTAGCATCGACATATATACACATTACCTAATATAAAATAGTTAACTAGTGGGAAGCAGCAGCATAGCAGGGGGAGATCAGCTGGCTGCTTTGTGATGACCTAGAGGGGTGGGATAGGGAGGATGGGAGGGAGACGCAAGAGGGAGGGGATATGGGGATGTATGTATGTGTATGGCTGATTCACCTCGGTGTACAACAGAAACTAACACAGTATTGTGAAGCAATTATACTCCAGTAAAGATCTATTTTTAAAAAAAAGTAATGCTTGAGACCTTGGCAAATTAGTTAACCTCTGGCATTCAATTTTGAATGAAGGGGTTATTATTTGTTGGCAATTGTGTAACCATTTTAATTAAAAAGCATTTGCCAACACTTTTAGTAATTCATCCTATGAAGCATCCTCATGTGGATACAGGCTAACATGCTCATTTTCTCGGTTAAAATGTTGAGAAAAATAAAGATAAAATAATTGATCTAGTGCAAAGTCCATGGCAGTGATAAGACTTCAGAAACTAGAACATTTTCCCCTGCCAAGTCTTTAGATTACTCATTCATGTTAGAGCCATTTATTCTATTTAATTAATTCTGTATTTTAACAATTAAGGAATATAGTATTTGATATATTGAATGAATTCTTTACCTTAAATCTTACGTTATGTTCCTATATGATGTTCAGATTTTGTAACATTAGAGAATCCATGATCTCAGGACCTTTCGCTATGACAGTGAAAATGAAAAAATTGTATATTTTGGCCACTTTTGCATAGTACTGTGTTATCTCTTGGAGAAAGAATAATGAGTCACTTCTTATTATGTTTCCTTGTAACAATAATACTACAAATGCCCCATGACATCTGGGAATCTTATCTGAGAATACTACTACTCAATGCAACACATTTATTTTCCTTATGAATGAGAACTAATATTTATTCATAGTATTTGTATTTGTACCTTGGGAGAAAGGCATGATGTTGCTTGGCTGCCTAAGACTTTGCAGAGAGCCCTCAAAGGTTAACGCAAGTGCTATTAATTAGATGCTATTTTCATTTTTTATCTGAATATTTTCTTAAACTAACTTGGCTAGGAATTCAAAATTCTATGAAACATACGTGTGCACTCATATTCTTGTACTTGCAGACATATCATTCTCCACATGGCTCTGCATGGTGCAGTGATATTGCAGAGACTCTGGTACCTCCAGTTATGAAGCTATCTTAGGTTCAGAAATAAACCAGTGTTATACTCATTCTTGTGCTTGAGTAAACTTTAAGGAATGCAGATTTATACTTTATTGCTGTTGTATTGAATGCATACAGTCTTATACAGTGATCTTTAATATGGAAATATTAGTGAACTTTTAATTGCTTAATGTATTTTTTGTAAAAGATAATTATATGATAACTTGAAAAACCCTTCTTTAGATCAGTAGTTATGTGAAAGTGTAAAGTGAACAGTGAACATGGATTTCAAAGAAAATCAGTAACTGAAAAATTTACATACTCAAATCTATAAAAATATCTTTCAGTAGTAGGCATTTATGACTGTACTGAAAGGTGACTTTTTTTTCTTTTGCTAAAACAAAGGTATAAATAACTAAAGAAAATAAAGTGAAAGGAGGAGTTTTATTAAAGCATTAGATAATTATTTGCTTATAATCCTTATTTGCCACTATATAATCATGCTATAGTTTATTCAGTCGGGATGGATAATTATCAATAACTGATAATTATCAAAGGTAAGAGGTATATCTTTCATATGACTCTATGCTTTAATTGAAGTATTAGTCAAATGTCTGAAAGGTATTTCCACAGTTAACTTGTAAAATGAGGAATAGCCTCAATTCAAAAATACTAATTAAATACAGAATGTGATTCAATAAAAGTCACTGATGGTTAATTAAGGGAAGAATTATCAGACTTGAATGAAAATATATAATACATATAATCCTAATGAAAAAATATGCTATTTTTTTTCCTCCCTTGTTACTAGACATTTACCAACCAAGTATTTAACCTTGAGACGTATCAAAAAAGTTTTCCTGAGCACATACCATTTCCCAAATACTGAGCTAGGTAATTTAGGGTTTCAAAAGATAGTTTGAAGGTAAAATACTTGCTAGCATTTCCTTGCAGACTGATTAAGGAAAAATGTATTAGTTAACTATTAGAGAATGGGAACACAAATCCAAGAAACAAGACCCACCTTAAACAAATATCTAAATGCTTACCTATATTTATCAAGAGATTTGTAATTCTGTTTTCTTCCTTCCTTTTTGCCCTCTTTGCTATTGATTTGAGATTACATTTGAAGTTATAGTGTGTTCTTATTCCTTTCTTTATTTTTTTAGAATTGAAATTCTCTAACACTTTTGGTGGTTATTGTTAGACATTTTAAACTGTGTATCTTTCTCGATATATAATGTCATTCAATAGCTTTACAGTCCTCTTTCAACAATTTAGGGCATTATAATATTTACCAAAGCCAGATAAAAATTACAAGAAAGGAATATTACAGATCAATAGTTATAATGAATGTAGACACAAAAATTAATTAGAAAATTAAATCCAACGATACTTATATAGAGATAATACATTAGGACTAAGATTTATCCTAGGAAAGAAAGGTTGGTTCAACATTCAAAAATCGATCAATGCAGGCTTCCCTTGTGGCGCAGTGGTTGAGAGTCCGCCTGCCGATGCAGGGGACGTGAGTTCGTGCCCCGGTCCAGGAGGATCCCACATGCTGCAGAGCAGCTGAGCCCGTGAGCCATGGCCGCTGAACCTGCATGTCAGAGCCTGTGCTCCACAACGGGAGAGGCCACAACAGTGAGAGGCCCACATGCCGCAAAAAAAAAAAAAAAAAAATTGATCAATGCAAGTCATCATATGTAATTATCTCAATAGATGTAAAAACATATCATTTGACTGAATCCAACATCTATTAATGATAAAACACTCTCAACAAAAAATGGGTTGGAAGGAAACTACATCAAACTGATAATGAGCATCTATGAAAACCTATCACTGAGGTAATACTTGCTGGTGAAAAACAGTGTTTTCCCCAGAATTTATAAACAAGAAAAGAACATCTGTTTTGACACTTTTATTCAGTGTTATGCCAGGGCTCCTAGCCAGTGCAATAAGACAAGAATAAATAGAAGTATAAAGTTTGGGAAAGAAGAAGTAAACCTGTCCATATTTATAGATGATATGATTTTCCACTTAAAAAACCTTAATCTTTTAAAAAATATCTGTTATAAGTAATGACTGACTTTAGCAAGGTAACAGGAGACAAGACTAATACAAAAATATTTCATATTTTAGCATCAAGCATTTGCAAAATGTAACTTACAAGGGTAATATCACTTAAAATGACATCAAAGACTTAAAATGCCAATAGTTAACACAATGTAAAAGATATCATAAAAAATTACACTTAAAATTACAAAATATTTTTGTAAGAAATAGAAGTGTATTTAACTGAAGAGATATGCCATTTTCATTGATTGAAGGACACATTATTGTGAATGCATTGATACTTCACAAATTAATCTATAGATGCAATGTATTCTTAGCATATTTCTAAAAGGCTTTTTTGTTTTTTTTTTAGAAATTTACAAGATGATTTAAAATTTACTTGTAACTACAAAAGTCTTGGAATATGTACAACTATTTTGAAAAAAAATTGGAAAACTTTTTAAGAATTGCAAAAATTACCATAATGCTATAGTAATAAAGCCAATGTGGTACAGATGTAAACATAGATGCATAGGTAAAGAGTAAAAAGTTGAGATTCTACAAAAAAAAAACACCCATGTGTGTGGATAGTTGACTTTTAACAAAGCTACCAACACAATTCAATGAGGAAGAGGATAGTCTTTCTACAAATGGTGCTGGGACAATTATATGCATATGGGGAAAATAAACATTGACTTTTACCTCACACTCTATACAACAACTAACTAAAAATAGATCATACACCTAAAGATAGAAACTACTATTTTCAAACTTGTAGAAGAATACATAGAAAATATCCACCATCTTGGAGTTGTCAACAATTTATTAGGACACAAAACGTAGTAGCAATAGTAGAAAAATTGATAGTAGTATAATACATAAAATTGTAAAGTGTTCTTTGTCGGACACCCTTACAAAAATGAAAAGACAAAAACACAGATTGAGAAAACATTCACAATACATAAATCTAGCAAAAGCCTTGTATCCAGATATACAATGACCCCCTCCAAAAAAATTGCACAATTAATATTATTTTGGTGTCTGCTTCTCAGTGGATCCAAACTAACACATTCTTCTTCTTTTCTTCCACATATATATATATGTATATATATATATAATTCTGAGAAAATCCACCAATTTCTATTGTCATTCTGAGGTACTGTCCTACCATAATAACAAAATGCTTTATGTAATGAATTTAATGCTACTTTTCATATAATTCTAGTGTCTTCCCCTGATAGTTTTCCATCTACCTCTTTAACTTTCTTAATGATAAAAATTGGAATGGCTTCAGGCTAATATGTCTTAAGTACATGCACAAGTGCAAGGACAGTCCAAGATGAAAGTAAAATCTGCAATAGGAAATGAAGATCCCAAACCTTAGTTGTTAGGTAATTCTAGTATGTGTCTTTGCAATTAAATAATAGGGCTATTTAATTCCTGCTTACTAATTTTGTTTACTCATGTCACTTCATAAACAGCTACTTTAGCTCAGTCATCAAAGATAGGCTAATATAAATAGTTACAGGTAAGAAAAGTTACTGTATTTTGGGCACAGTGAACAAAGTTGTTGTATTTTGAGGCAAGGACTTGAGGAACATTTGCTGAGAAATATTTTCTGATTTGATTTCCCTTTTCTGGGTTATGTTTCCGTGACAATCACTTTAACCTTTGATATCCCTATTCTTATTATAATATTTACAATTAAGTAGCTGACATGGGTGTATTTGGGCTATAATTAATATAATTTATGATTTAATTAAAATTATCCTAAGTCAATGACAGTAACCTCTTTGCGTGGAGAAACTGTGAGAAATGTAGGATATTTTTCTTCTAAGTTTTATCAGCATAAATAAATTTAAACAACACGCTGTAACTCTTTTGCTTTGCAACTTGATTCATCACATATTGCTGTTCCCCCCAAAATGTCTTTCCTAATTATGCTTTGTTCTCAACAATATTAAAGTTCATTGCCACTCCCATAACACACAGCGTGATGTCTGTGTGAAAATTGCCTGGAAGCAATGTTGCCTGATGGGAGGATGCCAAGTTATATTAAAAAGCAACTGTTAAGGATTTATCAATAAAAAAAAACATAGAGTTAATTATATTAGTACTTATCTCTCTTCCCCTTTGGGCAGGTTAAATTATTAGGTTCATTTTTTACTTATTGAATACTTCATTGAAAGATATGTCATCCATCTGTATGAAAACAACTATCACAAGAGAATAAAAGGTAACTCTATGTACACACTTCGAAAAAAGTAAATTTTGTAAAATAAGTGTTTCAAATATAATTATGTTTCTGACTGAAAAGGAAAGTTTAAAACTTTGAAAATCTGTGACAGAATCCAGGCTTTGCCTCCACTTTAACATAAATCAACCCTGCACTTCACACTTACTGTTCTTATTTTGTTTTCTTGTTAAAAAGAGATTCCAGAGGGCAGTGGGTTCCACACAACTTAATTATGTGTCAGTTGAAAGATGTAGATAGACACTATCAGTTATTAGGTTTCTTATCAAGCCAGTAATGTGATACGGCTGTTGTACTAATAATGCAGTTTTAATTAGCTCTCAAAAATACTGGGCGCTTGTTTAAGGCCTCTCAATTGAATAGCACATGCTTTACCTGGAAGGCATGAATGCATCCCAAACATATCAAAGTAAGTGCCGAATACATTGTATGCACATTAGGAGATAATAACTAGAAGGCTTAACATCTGTCTTTGAAGAGCTATGTGTATAAATATTCAGGGAAGTTCTTTCACATACTTAAATGATGGTCTTAAGAATACTGTATTAGCAAATAGGGTAGACAGGCAAATGGTTCAGTGTATCTGTTTATCTGAGGAGTATTGTCTGGGGAAAAGCACATTTCAACCGAAGTTGGAGTCATCTTTTATTTCAAAGGGGAACATTCTTTCTTCCTAGCTATTCCAACAGAACAGCTATATTTTACTTATTGCTTCTTTCCAATATTCTGACCCACGAGAAACTGGGCCAGACTCCTCATTCCTAATCCTTGGGTAGCTCACATATCCAAATGTTTAAGTGATTATTGATCTAAACTATCACTAGAGAATTCTTGATGTCTTTTCAATACAGCAGGTGGATTTCAACCATGACTTCCTTGTGCCTATTCATGCTGTACATGGTGTGTAGTTTAAACTAATATTACTGGAAATAACCCTTTCCATTCCCACCCACTCCTCTCTACACAAACACAACAAGAATTTTATGCAGGGGACAGATTTTGACACAGAGCAAGGAGGAACTATAATGAGTTGCTACTGGAAAAATTGTATTTGTGTTATTCGTATGGCCAAGTTTTATTTCTTCTCAAAGCATCTCTTTTTACCAACCTAGTCTGGCTCTTATTTTCGTATTTCAAAGGATGTGCTGCGTGTCACTGTTGCTGTTAAGGATGTTTGTTGAATGAGCACAATAATTAGTTACCTGCTGTGTGTCAGGTACCTTGTGAGGCTCAGAGGTTCAAGGTCTACCTGAAAATGCACATATTTCAGAGGCTGCACAGTGACCTTCTGTGGGTCAGAGATAGGGTCCCGGTGGATTTGAATTATGAATGAGAGTGAGTCAGGGGAATGGGAAATAGGGTGTGTGTGTGTGTGTGTGTGTGTGTGTGAAGAATTAAAAGCTCAGAGAAGAGCACATAGAGCTTGTGTGGGGTCCTACAAGGCATTTGCTATTTCTGTATCACCATAGACACGAGGGTGAGGGCAGAGGCACAGGTGTTGTGATTGCCTTTGCGGGAGGCAGTGATTATTAGTCTCAGAGGGTCTAGGGCCATGTCTTGTCCATACACGTTTTCCTTCAAATTTTGGGACACTAATACTTTCCTTCAACCTCAGAATGCTAAAAGGCCACACAGGTAGGAAGAAGGTGTAGAACCCTTCCTTTTGACATTGCTTCAAAAATAATACTTACCAAATATATTATTTTTTTCTAGGAAGTATGGCATCTGTTATATGCCTAATAGGTTAGGATTTGGAGGGGGCACCAAAGTCATGAATGAAAAAGAGTAACACACATTTCAGGAGAACTAAACCAGACTTATTGGTAAAGGGCCAATTCAGTGCACAAAAAGCAGGACCACTATTAAATTTAAGAGAGTAGTGGACAGAGGGAGATGGAGATACCAAGTCTGAAGTTGAAACCTGACGCCAGAAGTGAGGAATTTGTATAAAAAGGATATTGAAGGTAACGTATCTGTGAGGAAAGTTCATTAATGTGAATTTACTTATGATAGGAATCAACATGGCATAATTAAATGGAAAAGAGAATCCATTAGAACTTTGTCTAGAAAAATAAAACAAATTAATAAATTTTTATTTTTATTTATAACAGAACTTTGTATTTGCAGCTATACTCTAATTTTTCAACTTAATTTTCTGCCAAATTATGACATGATTCTTCCCATAAGAGCATGTTTCATTCTGCTTTTGCAGCATCATCACAAGGAAAGACATTTTAACAATAGTTTAAGAGCACTGTCAGTTGTTCCAGTGAAGTCTGTTGGTTATTCAAATACTTTTATTTTGAAATGCCTCTTAAGTTATCCTTCCTGTCAATTTTTCTTCATTAGAATTGGTCTAACCATTTTTGTGTGTGTGATTTGAACTCTTCCACAACAGTGTCATTAACTTTAGGAAGGGCACTATCTATAGTAAAATTTGCAATTTCATTTTTTTTTATTTCTTTCATAAGAAAGCCTTTTGAGTGATACTCCCGACACTCCTCTAATTTTGCTAATTTTTTTTTTAGATTGAGGTATAATTGACGTATCGCATTATGTTAGTTTCAGGTATACTGTGGGGCCTTTAGGGACTTTCCACCCCCTCACTTGTTCCCGTAAACCAATTCTTCTCCCTATCGTGCGCCACTCCTTCTCCCTATCGAAACCAATTCTTCTCCCTATCGTGCGCCACTCCTTCTCCCTATCGAAACCAATTCTTGGAGTTTTTCAGTTGACGGGGACTTGCCAGACAGCGGGTAATTTTCCAGTTGCCCGTAACAGGTATACGCCCTAACCGCCACAATGAACAGACAACTATAACGGCCAGAAGGTGGGGCAAAAGTTCCTAAGCCAATGAATTCAAAAGTCACCACATTTACCCAATCATTGTGAGAATATACCCGCCCTATGAGTAAATAAACCTATAAAAAGTATGTGATTCCGCTTTTAGGGGTTCCCCATCGGCCTCCTGCGTGAGGTTCAGGGAACCCCGGTGCATCGGCTCCTAATAAACCTCTTGCGTGTTGCAGCGGCTCTCGACTCTTGGCGGTTCTTGGGCGAGTTGGAATCTCTCGCAGACCGCTTGGGTCTAACATTTGGGGGCTTGTCCGGGATCCCCACTCGCCCCCGGGTCACAAGAACATCGGGAGTCGGAGGTATCAGGTAGGCTCGAGCCCAATTGTCTGTTTGTCGTTTGTTTGTTGCTAGCCGCCATTAGGAAAAAGCCGTGCGAACCGGCTTGCTGTGGAATCTGTATTGGACTCCTGGCTAGGCAGACGTGCCGAAAGCTGGTGTCCACGGGCCCCGGGGGACGCCCTGGTGGTCCATCTGGAAGGAGAAACAAATTTTGTCTCCCCTTCATCTGGTTCTGGCAGGTTATATAAGCTGCCATCTGAATTTGAGTTGGTTTCGGGTTTAAGTTCGCGGCGGCTGGTTCTGGCAGGTTATATAAGCTGCCATCTGAATTTGAGTTGGTTTCGGGTTTAAGTTCGCGGCGGCTGGTTCTGGCAGGTTATATAAGCTGCCATCTGAATTTGAGTTGGTTTCGGGTTTAAGTTCGCGGCGGCAATATCAATGTGTGTCTTTTGAAATTTTATTGTTTTTCTGTACTATTATCTTTCTTTTGACGGACGACAATGGGACGAACTATGACGACTCCTCTTTCTCTTACCCTAAGCCACTGGACCGAAATTAGGGCTAGGGCCCACAACCTTTCGGTAGAAGTAAGGAAAGGAAAATGGCAAACGCTGTGTACCTCTGAGTGGCCTACATTTCAGACAGGGTGGCCACCCGAAGGATCTTTTTTGTTAGATAAGGTTGGGCTAGTCAAGTCTAGGGTCTTTAACACAGGATCCCACGGACACCCAGACCAGATACCATATATCCTGGTCTGGGAAGATCTAGTTCTCTCCCCGCCTCCGTGGGTCCGGCCCTTTGTTTCCTCAACAGGCACGTCTGCATGCGCTCCAGCACAATCGGAGATATTGGCCCTGAAGAAAACCCCAGACACGGAAAAGTCATCTGCTGCCCCGGACCCGCCAAAGGCGATATATCCTCACCTGCAGTCTGATTTGCTTCTTCTAGATTCCCCACCTCCTTATCCTCCGGCCCTAAATCCCATGTCGCCCCTAGGACCCCCAGCTTCACAACCCTCCGCACCAGTAGGGCCACCTGTTATGGCGGAAAGGGGGGGGTCCCTCGGCGGGCACCAGAAGCCGGAGGGCTGTTTCCCCAGATTCTACTGCTTTACCCCTTAGAGAATATGGCCCCCCCCGATAACCACGGGAATAGGCCCCTTCAATACTGGCCCTTTTCCTCTGCAGATCTTTATAATTGGAAGATGCATAACCCTACTTTCTCTGAAAACCCACAGGCTCTTACTGCTCTAATAGAGTCTCTTGTCTTCTCCCACCAACCCACCTGGGATGATTGTCAACAGCTCCTCCAGACTCTCCTCACAACTGAGGAGAGGCAACGGGTTCTCCTGGAGGCTAGAAAGAATGTGTTAGGTGCCAATGGACAACCTACCCAGTTGCCTAATGAGATTGATGCCGGTTTTCCACTCGTCAGGCCGAATTGGGACTTTAATACCCTGGAAGGTAAGGAGCACCTGAAAATGTATCGCCAGGCTCTGGTGGCGGGTCTCCATGGAGCGGCCAGGCGCCCCACGAATTTGGCTAAGGTAAGAGAGGTAACTCAGGGGCCCCAGGAATCGCCAACCGTGTTCCTAGAACGTTTAATGGAGGCTTTTAGACGATTCACTCCTTATGATCCAACCTCTGAGGAACATAAGGCCACCATAGCAATGGCCTTTATTGACCAGGCGGCCCCTGATATTAGAAAGAAGTTACAAAGGCTGGATGGCCTACAAGGTTTCTCCCTTCAGGACTTAGTAAAAGAGGCAGATAAGGTATATAATAAGAGGGAGACAGAAGAAGAAAGAGAAGAAAGAAAGCAGAAGGAACAAGAGGCTCGTGAGGTAAGATGAGATAAGAGGCAAGAAAGACATTTGAGTAAGATACTGGCCACTGTAGTCAGAGGAGGAAACAGTAGAGACAGAAATAGACAGGAAGGGCGAACAACTGATAGAAGGCGGCCATTAGACAAGGACCAATGTGCCTACCGTAAAGAAAAAGGTCATTGGGCAAGAGAATGCCCTAAAAAAAGGAACGGGGGAAGGATCACTAAGCCTTTTCATCTGTACGTGGCCGAGAATAAAGGTATTGCAAAGGGAGTACTAACTCAGAAACTGGGCCCCTGGAATCGCCCGGTTGCGTACCTATCAAAGAAGTTGGATCCTGTGGCAGCAGGATGGCCCGCCTGTTTAAAAATAATCGCCGCGGTGGCCGCTTTGGTCAAAGATGCTGACAAACTGACTTTGGGGCAGAACCTAACGATAACAGCCCCCCATGCATTAGAAAGTGTAATTCGCCAGCCACCCGACAGATGGCTAACAAATGCCAGGATGACTCATTACCAAGCCCTGCTGTTAAACTCAGATCGTATTAAGTTTACCTCAGCCACAGGACTCAACCCGGCCACCTTGCTACCCGACCCTGACCTGGAAAGCACTACCGTCATCCATGATTGTCAGGAAGTACTGGCTGCAGCACACCGTAGCAGACCAGACTTGATGGATCAGCCCCTCCCCAACGCCGACGTTACCTGGTTTACTGACAGAAGCAGTTTCCTAGAGGAAGGTAAGCGTCGGGCGGGAGCAGCCGTGGTAGACGGGAAAGAGGTCATCTGGGCAGCCACATTACCGCAAGGGACATCGGCCCAACGGGCTGAACTAATCGCCATGACTAGAGCATTGGAACTAGCAGAAAACAAAAAGGTAAACATCTATACGGACAGTAGATACGCATTTGCTACCGCCCAGGTCCATGGGGCCATTTACCAACAAAGAGGGTTGCTCACCTCGGCGGGCAAAGAAATTAAAAACAAAGAAGAAATAGTGGCACTGCTAGCTGCCCTCATGCTCCCCACTAAAGTCAGCATCATTCATTGCCCCGGACACCAGAAGGACAATACCCCGGTGACAAGAGGCAACAACATGGCAGATAGGGTGGCACGAGAAGTGGCTCTATGGGAAATCATACTAGAACTATCAGATGAGAGTCCTGGGAAACCAAATGATAGGGGAACAATTACCCCAGCCATAACTAAAGGAACATTATCTCCTCAACAAGCAAAATCCATGCTACAACAGATTCACAGATGGACACACTTGGGAACCAAGAAGATGGTATCCCTATTACATAAGACAGGTTATGATACCTCTGGATTAACCAAAATAGCTGAGCAGATTGCACGAGAGTGCATTCCATGCCAACAGGTAAACTCCCATAAAGGAAAACTTGAGGTCGGAAAAAGGCTCAGAGGAGACCGCCCAGGAGCCTATTGGGAGGTCGACTTCACTGAAATATGCCCTGGAAGGTACGGTAACAGGTATCTTCTAGTTTTTATAGATACCTTCTCAGGATGGGTAGAAGCTTTCCCGACGAAGAAGGAGACAGCTACTGTGGTGGCCAAAAAGATCTTAGAAGAAATTTTCCCCCGGTTCGGGGCACCAAAGGTAATAGGATCAGATAATGGTCCCGCCTTCGTCGCCCAGGTAAGTCAGGGTGTGGCCAAATACCTGGCGACTGATTGGAAATTACATTGTGCCTATAGACCCCAGAGTTAGGACAGGTAGAGAGAATGAATAGAACTCTAAAAGAGACCCTAACTAAATTGTCCATAGAGACTGGCGGTACAGATTGGACGGTGCTCCTTCCCTTAGCCCTGTTCCGGGCTAGAAATACCCCCTCCCGCTATTATCTTACTCCATTTGAAATACTATACGGGGCCCCACCTCCTCTTTTTACGCTAAGGAAAATATTAAGTCCTGACTGTCAGAATAACACTGACTTATATGCTAGGCTGTTGGGACTCCAGTTGGTCCAAAAGGAGGTGTGGTCCCAGCTGGCAGAGGCTTACCGACCAGGAACACCAGCAGAGGCTCATCCCTTCCAAGTCGGAGATTCCGTGTACGTCCATCGGCACCGAACCCAGACTCTAGAGCCTCGGTGGAAAGGACCATACATCGTCCTGCTCACCACCCCCACGGCTATAAAGGTAGACGGCATCGCTGCGTGGATCCACGCTTCACACGTGAAGGCCGCACCAGCATCTGCAACATCGGAATGGCGAGCCCAAAAGACCAGCAACCCGCTCAAGCTCAAGCTTCTGCGATCATCAGATTTATAACTTTAACTTTGTTACCCCTACTGACTGTGAGTAATTTTAGTCCTCACCTGCCCCAGCGTTTAACCTGGCAGGTAATTTCCCAGACTGGAGATGTAATATGGTCTGTTAGCAATATCGCTCCCCCATGGACCTGGTGGCCAAACCTTTTTCCTGATGTTTGTAAACTGGCCATAGGGGCTCCCGGTTGGGATTTAGAAGACTATTATGATCAACATAATGTTCCAAAAATTTTATCAACTAGAGCTGATTCCTCCGGAAAGGGTTGCAAAAACGGGATTCGGAGGACTGGGCTCAGAGCTCCTGCTTTCTACATATGCCCCGGGTTCCATCGCCACAGGTCCCTTAATTATAAATATGGAGGAACTGAAAACTTTTATTGCAAAAGCTGGGGATATGAAACCACAGGAGACACCTATTGGAAGCCCACCTCTGGCTGGGACTTTATTAAGGTGACAGCCAATTATACACACCCAACCAACCCCTTAACTTATAGGCCTGAATGTACTAAATGGTGCCATCCCCTTAAGATTTCTTTTAGTGAACCAGGAAAAAAAGATAAAAAACTGGATAAATGGCCATTCATGGGGAATCAGGTTTTATAAAGAAGGATATGATGATGGATTACTAATGACCATCAAACTAAAAATTGAAACCCCTACTCCAGTTCCTATAGGCCCCAACCCTGAGATAGGGCACTCTTTGCTACCTTTGGCCCCTCCCACAGCGTTACCAGAGATAAGAAACCAAACTTTTGAGCCAAAAGGAATGACAATCAAGCCCAAGACCCCCCGGGACCGAATGCTCTCATTGGTCCAGGCGGCTTTTGAGGTTTTAAATGCCACAAACCCGGAGGCTACCAAATCATGTTGGCTTTGCTATGCTGCTCCTCCCCCTTATTATGATGCTATAGGATATAATTCTAATTATAATAATGTTAACACTCCAGATCAATGTCGATGAAAACAAGAAGGAAATAGTAAATTGACCCTGGCCTCAGTATTAGGAAACGGTACATGTGTAGGAACGTCCCCCTCGTCCCACCGACATCTTTGTGCCAATTTAAGCCTCCCACAGGGCTCAGGGTATCTCCTCCCTCCTCCGGATGGATGGTGGGCATATAACACAGGATTGACCCCCTGCATTTCTTTAGAGGTCCTTAAAGCTTCAACCGATTTTTGTGTGTTAGTTCAGCTGGTCCCCAGACTCATTTATCATTCAGATTCATCCTTTCTAGATAAATATGAGGGCAGAGGAAGGTTTAAGAGGGAACCCATAACACTCACCCTGGCTGTACTCCTAGGACTAGAAATGGCAGCCGGGGTAGGAACGGGTACAACAGCCCTCATCCAACAACCCCACTATTATGATGCCTTAAGGCAAGCTGTAGATGTTGACCTCCGGGCGTTAGAAAGTTCCATAACTCAGTTAAAAGAATCCCTCACCTCGCTTTCAGAGGTGGTAATGCAAAACAGGAGGGGATTAGATCTGCTGTTCCTTAAGGAGGGCGGACTATGTGCTGCACTAAAAGAAGAATGCTGTTTTTATATTGATCATTCTGGGGCTATTACCAAAACTATGGACAAACTTAGGGAGCGCCTGGACAAAAGACAACAGGAAAGGGAAAATCAAAAAGGATGGTTTCAATCATGGTTTGATAAATCTCCCTGGCTTACTACTTTAGTTTCCACCTTGTTAGGGCCCCTCATTATTTTATTGTTGCTCTTAACTTTTGGACCATACATTCTGAATCGCCTGATAGCCTTTATTAGAGAACGCATTAGTACGGTACAAGTTTTAATGCTAAGGCAACAATACCAAAACTCGCAAAAAGAAACTGAAATTCCATGATTGAAATTAGTTACAAAAAAAAAGGGGGGGAATGTGGGGCCTTTAGGGACTTTCCACCCCCTCACTTGTTCCCGTAAACCAATTCTTCTCCCTATCGTGCGCCACTCCTTCTCCCTATCGAAACCAATTCTTCTCCCTATCGTGCGCCACTCCTTCTCCCTATCGAAACCAATTCTTGGAGTTTTTCAGTTGACGGGGACTTGCCAGACAGCGGGTAATTTTCCAGTTGCCCGTAACAGGTATACGCCCTAACCGCCACAATGAACAGACAACTATAACGGCCAGAAGGTGGGACAAAAGTTCCTAAGCCAATGAATTCAAAAGTCACCACATTTACCCAATCATTGTGAGAATATACCCGCCCTATGAGTAAATAAACCTATAAAAAGTATGTGATTCCGCTTTTAGGGGTTCCCCATCGGCCTCCTGCGTGAGGTTCAGGGAACCCCGGTGCATCGGCTCCTAATAAACCTCTTGCGTGTTGCAGCGGCTCTCGACTCTTGGCGGTTCTTGGGCGAGTTGGAATCTCTCGCAGACCGCTTGGGTCTAACAATACAACGTAAAAATTCAATGTTTGTATACATTGTGAAATGATCACCATGACAAGGCTAGTAAATGCTCACAATTTCATTTTATAGGCAATTTACATTCTGTTTGCATTATAATCAGTGAATAACTGACTAATACAATATGATGGATGTGAAAGGCAAAAGAGACTCTAGGGGGCTTTCCTGGTGGCGCAGTGGTTGAGAGTCCGCCTGCCGATGCAGGGGACAAGGGTTCCTGCCCCGGTCTGGGAAGATCCCACATGCCGCAGAGTGGCTGGGCCCGTGAGCCATGGCCGCTGAGCTTGCGCGTCCGCAGCCTGTGCTCCGCCATGGGAGAGGCCGCAACAGTGAGAGGCCCGCGTACCAAAAAAAAAAAAAAAGAGACTCTAGGGTAAAAAAGCAGAAAAGAATGAATGGAGAACTTAATAAGTGGCCATTTTTATACATATTTTTATGAGAAGTTAAGTTTTGGTTCTCTACACAAACTCATAACTTAGGGGATACAGATAAATAATTCTCCTATTAAGAGGACGTGGATACTAACCAGGGTATTAACCAGGTTATTTCTTAGGAACTGACCCATATGGTCTTCACTATATCCCTCAGCCTGACTTTAGACAGCTTCCTTCCTGACTCCAGGCTCCTAGTCTCCTTGTTCTCAGAGCATTTACTTTAGAACACTTGTAATTATAAATCCTTTCTCTGTCCCTTTTAGATGTAAATGTTCTAAAACTGGCCTTTTGCCTGTTTTGCAATCCAGGACCTTCCTTCAAGTGCCTGGGAGCCATCTCTGAACTGAAAACATCAGGGGCAGTAGCGCCCCAATCTCCCAGTTTCAGATGGGAGAGCAGAAGCTAACTTTGATGGGCCCCTCACTGCAAGTTGGAAAATTACCTCCAGTGATGAAGAGAGGGGAAAGTTTAATTTTCCTCTGTGTAAAGTCAATTAGCAAACACAGGTAGCCTAAGATCCAACCCCGCGCCACCCCCCCTTGCAGGAAGTAGAGCTCAAACTGAGTTTTCCCCTCTCTCCACGATTGCAATAGCCTTCCTTTCCTGTTTACCTTTGTCCGGTGCAATTTTTGCTTTGAAGACACCCATAAGGAACTAATCACATCAGCTGTGAGTCAGAGAACTTCCATCTCTTTGGCACATAGAGGCTTGGTGAGGTCTTAGCCCAGCCTATCCTTGTGTCACCTGAATGTTCCCAGGCTGAAAAATACCACAGGCACAGATGTTTATGTTCTTATTGCAGATTTAAGTATTGTTGATAAGTTCCTCAGGATATGTTCTTTAACCTTCTTCTGTACAGGAAGTTCGTTCTCACATATCATTTTGTGTTATTTCATGCCTATCATTTCCTCTTAAAACAACTCCCTAACAAAGAAAGCATATCATTCACATTATTAGGACTGTAACTTCACTCTCAAAAAGTATGCAATTGAGATTATGTAAAACAAAGGAAATAAAACTATACAGTAAAAAAAATCTTTACCCTTTGAGGATATTTGGCTTGGCTAAAGCTTCAGAAGATTTCTAGAAAAATTATAACTTCATTTTGCCTCAGAATACTTCTCTGATCATTGATACCATCACCCATTCAATAACCATTTATTGAACCTTTAAATTTGTGCCAGGAACCATTCTAGGCATACAGGATTTAAAATACGGATTGTCACATTGCAGAATTACCCTCCAGATCATTTTTATGCAATGTTGACCCAATACACATTATGAGCTGCTGACCCAGAAAGTCTGAAAGATTCTGAAGAGACTATGGAAGAAATAGAACTTTCATTTCTCTAGTATATGCATGCATATTTGTTTCTCTGGCTTAAATAGAAAATAAGTAACCTTAATACAAAAATATTTTACGTTCCTATTTCACCATTCTGCTCGTTGGTATGTTTGTAACTATCCACTTTTAACCACTACAGCAATTGGTTTTCATTGATGACATCAAAATCTGAGATGACATTAACATATGCTCAATCTGATTTAAGATGTCAAAAATCTTATTATGTGGTATATGTAAGAAAGGAGTTGGATATCAAACAAGGGGTGATACAAAATTGCATTTAAGAATAGGAAAGTGAAAGTTAATAAAAAGAAGGTAAAGGCTAATTTATCTATTAAAAGTATAGAGAAGGAATTTAAAAATTTTACAGCTTTCAGTGCCATTTGGATTATCTACTTTGCATGAAGCAAGATTATGGGAAGACTGTTTTCTTTTTATGGTGTCACCTTCCATGATAGTTGTTCTGTTATTGGAGATTCTCAGTTCATTACCTGCACAGAATGAGAACTGGAAATTCTATAAGTTATTTTTATTGAGCCAATATGTATATATAAATGTTTGCCCCCAGAAAGTTCTGAGATTTGTCATTTGTGTTTGGAGACCTGATTTCTGTACTTTTTAATCATTTAGCATGTTGTTTAACTTCTATAACTGTTGTGTTAGATAAACGTGAAAAACTAATGAACTTTATTTCGCCCATGAACATGTCTGTATATATTCTTTGTCAAAACGTTTATTTATTTTAAAGCTGGAAAATGGCGTGTTATTCTTTTTTTTTTTTTTTTTTTTTTGCGGTACGCGGGCCTCTCACTGTTGTGGCCTCTCCCGTTGCAGAGCACAGGCTCCGGACGCGCAGGCTCAGCGGCCATGGCTCACGGGCCCAGCCGCTCCGTTGCACGTGGGATCCTCCCAGACCGGGGCACGAACCCTTGTCCCCTGCATCGGCAGGCGGGCTCTCAACCACTGCGCCACCAGGGAAGCCCGCGTGTTATCTTTCCAGGGCTGTTGTACAACAGTCCCTATATAGATATTTCCAGTAATTTTACAGATAATTTAAAAATTATATTTAAGCTTTTAGCATAGTTTTAAAATAATTACATTACCGTTCTTTTTTCTTTAGTTGTTAGTAGTAATTCTAGGAAATCAAATATTGTTCTATGTATTCAATTTGTAGTTATTAAGTTTTCAAGGGAAGGTGTCCTGAAATAGCTTTTATTCTCATTGGAATATTGATTCTCAAAACAACTCGACTTATTTTAATTTAGCTATTAAAATAGCAATGAAGAGTAAAATTAATAGGAATTTAGCAAATGTATGTCTCTGCCTCTTTACTTCCTTCCTCTCAAATCCATAACCCCATGCTGCCAGCACACACACGGTTTTGCTTATGAAACACCTTCCTAATAGGTTGTGATAATTTCATGGAAAGAATTAAAAACACCAGGACAGAATAGTTAAACATATAGCCCTTGACAAAAGGTCAAACATGCTATAATGTTAAAAAATAGTTTCCCCAATTCTTTCAATATCATTTTATAGTTTAATTATTTAGAATATTTTCAAGCAATTTTTAACATTAAAGAGAATATGTTAACCTATTTAAGTCCTTCTGCTTTCTAATATGTGAAATAATTTATCTATATTTGAAGCTCATTTATTATTTTTAGTATTTTTTTAAAGTTAGAAGCTATAATCCTGACCTATCTTGATCAATAACGGTGCTCAATGAACTTTACTCCTGTAAATAGGACATTTTCAATGGAAACAACCGTGTGATTCATAATCATTATTACACCAGTAACAGTCTCATTGTAATATTTATTTTAGTGGCCCAGTCACTATTATGTTTGATAAAATTAGATAATCAGTGCTTTATGGAGATTAAGATTGTATCAGAGAGTTTCAAAAGAATGAGAGAGGAAGGTCTCCAGATGGGTATCTTTTAATTTCCTTCCTAGAGCCTAAAAGTAGAACCAGTTGAAACTTTACAGGAATGAATAATTCTTTTCCTGTATCTGTCAGTGTCCTAATTTAGGGCAGTCTTCAACTGGTAGGATGCTTCTAGCTGGTCTATTTCACTTATAAGAGTCAGAAAGAGCATATTGTATGGCCTACATTTTTGTTTGTGGTTATAAAAATAACCCCATAATTACAAATGGAGAGTTGAATCCATGTTTTGTGGACTGATTCATTTATTGAGTGTTGTGAATTATTGTTTTTATGAAAAGGATTCAGTTATCTGTTAACTTATTGGAATTCTATGGATCTGAGTGCCTCTGGATGTTTGAACGTGAATCAGTAAAATTGTAGGGCTAAGTATATGTTTCTTTAGTCAATATTGTAAAGCCTACCACATGCCTGGAACATAGATATTTCTCAGTGTTGTCTACATTCTTCTGGAGACGGAGACCCTAATATAACCTGAAATTGCAATTTGAAAAAATCATAACTTATTTTTTATCGATGAATGGGAAAAAAAAGTATTTAGTTCTTTGTACTGTACCATATCGTAATTTAAACTAAGCTAAATAACGCATGCACAACCCTGTTTTTTCTATCTGATTCCCTATCAACCTCTTCCATTTCTAGTTCTATTCTGTGTAAGTACTAAGTAGATCCTAAACTTTTTTTAACCGGAAGTTTGGTAAAAGAGTAGAATTAAAAGAAAATAATCCTCTAAGGTCTGAGACCTATCTTAATTTAGGCTGCTATCTCTCACACTCATTACTCACATTTCCAGAGGCTGGAGGTCTGAGGTCAGGGTGCCAGCATGGTTGGGTTCTTAGTAAGGCCCTCTCCCTGGTTTATGGATGGTCATCTCCTCTGTGAGAGAGAGAAAAGGCTACCTCTCTCCCTCTTATAAGGACACGTATCTCACGTGGGCTCCACTGTCATGACCTAATTACCTCCCCAAAACTCACCTTCAAATAGCATCACATTAGGGCTTCAGTGTATGAATACTGGGGGGGACACAAATATTCAATCCATAGTAGAGCCCATAGGTAAAGAGAAATATGCAGCAAAACATGTGTGCAAACATATTGATATTTTCTTTATGTTTTTTAGGTTTTTTCCCCCATTGGGTTTTTTCCCATTGCTTAGATCAGGTTTTAGAAATAGATAGGTGATATTTTAGGTATCACTTACTGACTTTGTGAATCCCTGGGCTTAATATGACAGCATAAGAGATGGGATTGTGGCTCCAGAGAAGAAAATGACATTTGATGGAAAGGTACTACCATGGATCTACAGAAATAATGTTAAAAATGTAAGAATTTATGTCCTAAGAAATCAATTTATTTACTTTGATTATTTGAATTTAAAGATGACGCTACTAATTTTTAGTGATAAAGCTGCCTTTAAAAGTTTGTAAAATTCAGCTTTTCAAGCATAGAACAGGTAATATATCTGGGGAAAGAGTAAAAGAATCAAGGAAATTCAAAATTATAAAGAGGGATTCTATATTGTGTTGGAAGAAATAAAAACAGATTGTAAAACATAATTTTATAGCTGTGATGAAGAGATAGTTAAGAGATAAAATAATTGATCCCCTGAATGCTGTCATTTAATCCTTATACCAATTCAGCTGTAGAAGTTGTTTTTATTTAATAATTTATATCAAAAGCAGGTCATTCATTTTTTAAGTAAACATTACATTGAAGTTTTACTTAATTCCAGAAGTTTCTTGAGGCACTAAAGACAAATCTGTTAGAGAAACAGTTGACCTGAATTCAACTTTTCCAGATAGAAGATTTGCAAATTATATATAGACCATACTGATAATAACCATGTGTAAAAAGGAAAGATTACTAGATAACTTCAGGGTAAACTAAGAAGAAATGAATAAATAGCCCCTTTCATGCTTTGTATTCATTTGCAGCTCTGTTGAGCTAAGATGGAAGGCAGAGGGAGACTGGGAAGGGACATCGGAAGAGTGAAAAAATGATACGCCTTTCCTGTGTGATGCTATCAAATTGCCTTATCTTCTCGGGCATCTGTAAATCTCATAGTGCTGTCCTGGGAATTCAGTGAGACATTTTATTTCAGTTAGTGTTGATTGAGCACCAGCTGTGGACCAAATACTCTTGTAGATACAGAGAATATAATGCTCCCTGGGGTAGACTGGGTCCCATCCTTTTGAGGTTTACACTCAGGTGATGAATACAGACATTGCACCCTAGGGCTGGGAAAGTGCGGGGCCCACTGGAGCTCAAGAAGTGGGGTGCCACTGATGACTTCCAGGAAAAAGAGATGTCTAAGTAGAGACAAAATGATGAGCAGGGATCCATCCAGCAAAAGGAGGGAGGGAGAGGAAGCAGAAAGCAAAGTACTTTGTAAGTGAGAGTATACTGCTCAAGATAAAAAGTGTACTAATTCCGGTCGTTCTAAAAGCTTGTCAGGCAGAGTAAAATTTATTTTCCTAGTTTCCTTAAATACTTTTACAGCTTCAATATCAAATATACCCTTTAAAAGGAGAGCCTCTACAAGTCTAATCACTGCATTTGATAATCTCAGAGCAATGGTTGTCTACTGAGATTTTTTATGCATCTTTATCACCATACAGACCCCAGAATAATGCTTTCAATGAAAAAATGTGCAAAATTGTTAAATCAGTTATGTTAACTACACTGTATTTAGTATAGTTAGGTGCTGAATGGTTTTGTAGTTATTAGCAGAAATAAGATTTTCAAGGGAAGCAGAACTAATATAAACAAAATGGAATAGTATTTTCATTCCCAACTGTTACTGTTATCTGTCACATCTTTGGCTATTTGGAGTGTTAATCCTCGCAACAAAAAGCCTTCAGCCTCTGTCAGATACAGCTTTCTTATTATTTTGCATAGGAAAAATATTTTTTAAAAAAGTTCATGGCAAGATGCAAGAACAATTGGGCAGTAGTCTAATATAAGTAATTTCATGGGGAAAATCACACATAGGTAGAGATTAAATGTGTGGCATTGCCTGCAGTTCAAAAGTGTCAAGAATTTGGCAAAACGAGCCCTTACATATCTGATGTAGAAACGCACACGTTTCCACCATTTGAATCTAGTTTCTTCCTCCAGCTCTCCCTCAACAAAGCAGGAACAATAAATGATAAATGTAGATCACACAAATGGATAACTTTAATAATTTAAGGTTTTAATCTTACATGGAAAGTTGCAGCAATTATTCTTATTGCCTTCAGAGCTCCCTTTTGCAAGGAAAGCCATGTAGTTGAACAGGGATAGAAAAGAGCCGGAGAAGACATAAGTGATTGTATTTGTCATCTTTTAATTACCATATTCTCTTAGACTGTGCTTTATTAGTGTTTTGACAACTGACTTATCACTGAAAAGATTTTTTCAACATTAATTGTAAACTGAGCATTTCAGTAAGACTTGTGCTTATTTTGTACAGGATAGATCTTGTCATACTTCATTTGCTTCTTTACTCAGAGTGAGTGTGTGTGTGTGTGTGTGTGTGTGTGTGTGTGTATGAGTGTGTGCTTTCCCTTTATGTTTCCTAGATTTTAAAAATAGATACATTCGAGTATTAATTACTTTAAGACAAGCTTTTGTAAACTTAACTGAATTTTCCTCTGTCTGCCTTTATAAAAAAAAAATTGATGGATTGTATCTTAATATACCCCTCAGCTCTAAAATCTAAGTTGATTTAAAAAGGAAGAATTTAAAGCCATAGTTTTGTTTCATAGTTTTTTGGTGCTACTTTTCTGAATTCTTCTGACTGTAACGTTCTCCCTTCTGCTGCCCACTTTCTTTCTACTTTTCCAAAAAAAAAAAAAAACAAAGGAATATTTCTTATACCTGAGTATCACCCAACCTCACATTCAGAATTATGTATAATTCTAAAACAGACAAACAAATAAAACTAATTGCAGTACCTTGATCATTGGTGGTCGATTTCTATAATGATTCACACATGTGCCCTCCTATGTTAATAAGACTACATTACTCCTTACCTCACAGATACGTGGTGAGGATAATATGGGAGAATACAGGGAGTGCCTGACTCATAAATATTTGTTTTCTAGTTTTTAATCTAATAGTCTACCAGTTTCCAATTTCTCACTTTTAAAGTGAATTGATGCTTTCATCTTTTTCATCTATACAAAAATTACTTGTAATCAACTGTTTCATTCTGAATGGCCTTCTCATATTAAATAAAGTGTACATTCCCATTATCAATTTCTAGTTGAATCCCAACCACTGAGTCTTGATTGTATCTGTAATTTTATGTTTACGTTCCTTTGTTAAAATCAGAGTACTTTGTTCTTCATCACATGTTCTCAGTATATAGACAGCAGAGTCCATGGAAAGTATTTTCTGAAGCCATTTCCTGGTATATTATCATAGAAATTACTGGGCATGTCTGTCTTGATTATACTTTCTTCATCACTCCACATATACTTCTTGGTATCTGGTTGAATAATTTTATCTGGGACTTTTTCCCTCTCTCTGATTTCTAATTTGAATCTGAGTCTTATTGATGAAATTGGCAAGTTTCCAGGCAGACATTTCCTTTCTGCTCCTCATTAGAAGCTCTCAGGTGCCTCAGCCAACTGCCTGCCACTCTGGGTTTATTCGTGGATGAAAAGCCAAATCACATTAAACGCTGCTAGTCAGCCATTTAGCCAGCTATTCATACCCCACAGCATCTTGTATCTTCCAAAGTTCCAACTTCCACTGGAAGCAAGGATGAAAATGCCACTTGTGTCCCAAGGTTCTTCATCTCCAAAAAAAGGATGTAGGAAAGTTAGAACCCCAACATTGTTTTCTACCAGTCCACATTCAGAGGATGTCTTCAGATCTCTAAAATATTTTATTTTGCATGTTATTTTATTTCAGCCTCTTAAAAATAGTGAGTTAAGGGGGGGAATCGTTGTTCTGGTTTATCAAATGAGAAAATAGGTGGGGTGGTGAAGTGATTTGCCCAAAATGTCACAGACAGTTAAAGGCAGAAAAGATGCAGAATCCAGATCAGACACTCACCTTCATATCCAAGCACTGTCTTTTCAGCATAGAAATGGCTCCTACTTTTTTTTTTCCCTGTCAACTACCGCTTTTCACCCACAGATACCATGTTTTTAAACATTTCTCTATCAACCCTCATTTATTAAGTTATGATTAATATCCCACTTTTGCTAATCAAGCATGTATAACTTCCAATCAGAATTTCTGATGAACATGAACGAGCCAGAGTAATTAAAAAGAAGTTAAGTAGTGGTGATAATTTTGTAATGTATAGAATATCGAATCTCTCTGTTGTGCGCCTGGAATTAACATAGTGTTGTAGATCAATTATACTTGAATTGTAAAAAATTAAATAAACCCAGCCAAAAGAAATGAATATTTACATTAGTCCTTATATAAGTAAATGTGAACTTCCCCTGAGGTTTTTGAACATTTTGGAAATGACCCAAATTTGTTTCTAACCTAGGCGACCTCACCCACTTACGAGTGGCCCCAAGAGCAATGTGTTTAACCCTGCTCACATACCATCAGTTGATATTAGTCCTGGAATTCGAATTTTAAAATACTTGTACAATGTTTTACCCAGTATCTTAGCTGAAAATGTATAACATCTTAGATGAGAAAAATTCAGAAATTACTAAGAAGATCCTCAGCAAAGCTGAAATATCAACTATGTATATTGTTTTGGCAAGTCCAAGTGTCCAAATGAATTTTAATACTTTTTGTTGTTGTCTTTCTGGTGAATTCTTTTTTATAGTGACACTATGGAGGATCTCCTAACTTGAATATAATGACACATGAAATGGGCCAATCACTGAATTGTTAATGACAAATATAAAGAGCTAATCAATCAGAATCAGGTTTCCCGCTGAAACCAGCTGTCATAACAATCCTCGTCAACAGAGCGCTCCAGGAAGCCGCAACATCTCCATGAATTTAGCACAGGACCTCAAAAAAAAAATCAGTTATATATTGCTGCATCATGAACCACCCCCAAACGCTTGAGACAACAACATTCACTGGCTCATGAATTTACAGTTTGGGCAGGTGGATGTCGATGGCTCCTTTCTGTTTCATGTGGCATCAGGTGGAGCAGGTCAACCTGGAATGAAAGAGCCTCTTCCGGGAGGTCTCCATCAGCATCTCATAGTCCCCACCGCGTCACGTCCCTGTAATGCTATTGGTCAAGGCAGTCACAGAGCCTGCCCAGTTTCAAGAGATAGAGACATAGACTCCACCTTTCAATGGGAAGCGTGTCGAAGTATCTGTGGTCATCTTTAATTCACCAGGATATTTGTATTCAAGACGAGAGATGAGAGATGAGGAAGTATAACTGGTTATGGTGGCAGCCTATCCAGTCTGCAAACATTTAGCCATCATTCACCAAAGGTCCCGCCAGATAGAAAGCCAGGAATTTTGTTATGTAATTCCTTTAGTGATTTAAAGTCTTGCATGTAAATTAGACAACTTAAGCAAGTAAAATGACTATTTATAAAAATATTTCAAGTATACACGTCTGAATGTTTCTTAAAGATTTAGACTTTAAAATTTTAATCTATATATGCAGAAATGAAACAGATTTTTATAAACACATCACATATAAATTCATTAAAAATTATGATAGGTTATAGTGACAGAAATTGGTAAACAAAAACAGATGTATTTCCCATAAAAATGTTTACACATAGAGGATTTTGTGGTCTGATATGTATAGAGTTAACCTAAATACATACTTCATATCTTCTGCACTGTATGGTCTAGTTCTGTGCTGGGAGAAAGACGTGATATTTTGCCCCCTTTATTCTTCTGCCTAAGACTGGCATAAGATGAGTTACTTCATATGTTCTTTTATAATGATACGCAAGGCATCCTCATACATTCCTTTTGGTTTATTTAATTTGGGTCTTTGGATTTTATAGATTTGACTGGCAGATCCCTTCCAGGGAAGATGTAGCATGCTGAGGGAAAAAAATCAGAAAATCCAGTGACGCAATGTATTTTTTCTTCCAGGAGGAAAACAAATTTTCTCTCTCCTGCAGTAGAACCATATGCAGTAGAAAAGGACCTTTTGAAGTGGGCAGGGTACATGGGGCCTATGTGCCTCACTTCCTATCTGGCAAGAAGCTTAGTGAATGATGGCTAATGTTTGAAGACTGGCCACCATAACCAGTTTATACTACCTGTCTCTTTAGTATGGTCTTCAAGGACTCTAAACATCATTCCTACCATCATACGTTTCTACCTTCAGGGCTTATTTGTGTGTCTGTGAGTTGAGGGTTAATATGCTAAGCTCCCCAACAAATGGCTGACTGTAGGGGAAGCAGCCCTAAATCAAGATGTAAAAAGATGTTATAGGTGACAGCTTCCATTTTTTGGAAAACAGATGCTAACGAGCTATGAGACACTCATAAACTGAGGTTACTTGCATTGAATGTGAAACGAATCTATGCTAACACTTAGGAGAATTTAATATATTTTGGCTGTCCTTTTAACTACGTTCTTGAAACATTTATTGATTATTTATGTAGGGAAGACGGTAGCTCACCTCCGAGGGTGTTGAAGCGACCTGTTGTCATTCAATTACAGCTCATTGATGACCTCATGCTCCACACCAAGCAACTCTCCAAACCATTTCTTCCAAACACTGTTAAACATTTACCTGGAAAGGGCATAAAGTAAAAGGCATAAAAAAACCCAGTATTTTTTCTGTCTCCTAAATTTCCAGTGACATATTAATGCCTTGGGGATATTTTAGTGCTCTGGGCAACTGTTCCTTAACCAAGGTCAGTCTACAAAATAGGGGTCAAATTGCTTTATATGGGAATCAATACCCTGCAAAATCTGTCTCTGTTTATATTTCCAAGTTAATCTTCTGTTCCTAATCCCTCTTGTACCCTCTGCTTTAGCAATTTTTAACTCTAAGATTAATTTGTTTTCTGTTGTTCTTTTAACTAGCTGTTTTCTCATGCCTTTGCACAAGCAAGTTTTTGAGTTTGGAATACAGATGCCACAGTTGTTCACCATGAATAATAAATAACTTTACGGTGACAACTTTGAACAGTTTCTTCAACCGTACATCCCCTCTACAGAGTTAGTTTTGCCTTTCACTCTGCTATGTTATTACCTTGTACCTACCTCTGTAAGAGCAGATAGTAAAATTTCTTTAATACTTAATTGCCTGACTCTTTGAAGAAAGCTGTTATTTTTATGTAGGCTGTGTTTATATTCCCATCAGCAACCATATAACTGGTGCTCAATAAATATAAATGAATTGTTTGCTGAGCGCTGACCTTAAGAATATTTAATAATTGAGAAGTTGAGAATTCTGAAGAAATCCTTGAAAACACGATAGAAATTGTCAGTCCCAAAGTTGGTTTGTGAGCAGTTATTCTTTGCCTAGGTTACCATATGTTCCTAGGTATTTTAAATTACTATAAAATAATTCTCCGGTATTTATATTATATTTGGAATCATATCTATAGAGAAGAGATTTTCCTTCTTACACCGCAATGCTTCTTATACTATAAAGAAAGAAGAACAAATAGTCCTAAATCTAATATTTTAGCTTAAGATTTATGTCTTCAAGAAATTTACAATTTATCCAACTGTATTATGCTTTTATTTTCTTTCTTAAGTCATTTCTTTATATTGTAAAGCCTTCCAAATCAAAATCATTTTGACTGACTTTTACTGAGATTCGCCTATGATCTAAAAGTACCAATAACAGGAAACAATATCGGAGCTCTATGTGTTGAGAACAATTAACCTCATAACCAAATTATGTATATCTGTAGTTATACAGACACAAGATTGACACTCTATGCTACACATGCCTACACATACCCTTCCAGGCAATGCCTGCTTCTTGTTCCTGCAGGAGTGACTTCCTGTTTCTCTCTTTTACCTAGATGACACCTACTTATCCCTCATGTCAGGGTACAATTTTTATGTCCTCTGGGAAGGCTCCCTAATCCTCACCCCACCCCCACCCCACACACACTCAGTTTAGGTACTTGATTTTCCTCTGTTTTTCATAATATCTTGTGAATATCTATTTCTACATTTAATCCTTTGTATTATTATTGTCTTTATATTTCTCAGCCACAATGCTTTGAACTCCTGAGGGCTAGACTGTGTCTTCATAGAATGTAATCTGACTGACGAACCAACCAAACACCAAGTAGAATAGAAAACTAAACCCCAGCCAAGTACAATAAGAAAATACAATCTTTTGCTTAAACAATTCTGATCATTGGGTTAATTGGCTTATGTTCTGTTAAAGTATAATTTTAATAAGGTAAAATGATGACTTCTAGACAAATATAAAATAAACACTAGTCTAAGATTTCGTTTAGCTTATTAATTAATCAGGGAACTTTTAAGATGATGAAACTGGACCACAGTGTATGTAGGTATTAGGTATATAGAGAGCATTTAATAAATGTGTATTAAAATAATATTTTTGGCTGAGATATGAAACTGGGTAATGTGTAATGGAGAAATAAACTATAAACTGTCAGGTTATCTATACCACTGGACAGAGATTAGTTTTATAATCAGTGCAAGTAACCTCAGCTTGTGAGTGTCTCTACTAGCAAAAATCTCCAAGTCACTCTCTTACTCTCAGCCATCACAGAGGTGTCTGTAAAATAGCCTAGTAAACATGGCACGGAGATAATAACCAGTGCTCTATTTTGCCTACTTTCAAGTTCCGGACAGAAACTTACCATGGCACTTCTTATTAAGCTGAGGGTCTCAAAATGGAATGCCAACACACATCCGAAGGCATCTGACGTAACGGAATGAGGTGGGCCATTT
Source organism: Phocoena phocoena (assembly GCF_963924675.1). Taxonomy (NCBI): domain Eukaryota; kingdom Metazoa; phylum Chordata; class Mammalia; order Artiodactyla; family Phocoenidae; genus Phocoena; species Phocoena phocoena. The sequence continues at coordinate 97,316,396 of NC_089227.1, forward strand.
GTGAATTCGGAGCCCAGCATTGCCAAAAAGGTGGGTGTTTTAAGAGATTCCTGATATCAGAATTTTAGTACAAGACATCATGTTTCTAAAATGTTGACAATAAATTAAAGATATTTTTTTAGTTGGGTCAAACCATCCTGTTTGTGATTTTTGAAGACTGAGCACCACCAACGTGAGATCTCTGTGGCAGAAGCCAACAATAATAATACAGCTGGGTTCCACACATTGACTTCCTGCTCAGTGCACAGAACAAATGTTTTTTTTAGCCTTCAGGGAACATCTCGGCTCTGGAAACTTTTGAGAGCCAAAGTTTTCCCTTAACAATTTGTCTCTGCCATTTCTTAGTACATATCAGTGATGACCATGTCTCACAGCTATTTTCTACTAAAGCAGTATCTCAGAGAGTAATAGTCCCACCCACCCATCTTATACAATCAATTGACTGTAGTGAAAATTTCAAGTTAGGTTCATTATTGAAAGCCTGTAAGAGAAATAGTTCTGTAAGTTTAGTATTTTTTGTGTGTTTTTGGGTTTTCTTCTCATACCTCACATTCTTCTTAACTAATTTTAGTGAGGCTTCAAACACATGTTGCTGACTTTCAGAATTCCGTCTCGATTCTAGCCCTCTCTGCTCAGCTCCACAAACACATACTCAGTTGCCTACAGGACACATTTATATGACTTTATTTTAGGGTCTTGAAACCAACATACTCACAGAGAATTCGTGCCCGCCCCTCATCATGTGCCAGGCCAGCCCCCCTCTCTGTATTGAAAACTTAGAAGTAGAGCCTCCAGCCACAAAAGCCAGTAACCAGATTCATTCTTTTTTTTTTTTTTTCCTGGAGTATAATTGCTTTACAATGGTGTGTTAGTTTCTGCTTTATAATACAGTAAATCAGCTATACATATACATATATGTATATGTATATATGTATATGTACCCATATCTCCTCCCTCTTGCGTCTCCCTCCCACCCTCCCTATCCCACCTCTCTAGGTGGTCACAAGGCACCCAGCTGATCTCCCCGTGCTATGTGGCTGCTTCCCACTAGCTATCTATTTTACATTTGGTAGTGTATATATGTCCATGTCACTCTCTCACTTCGTCCCAGCTTACCCTTCCCCCTCCCCGTGTCCTCAAGTCCATTCTCTACGTCTGCATCTTTATTCCTGTCCTGACCTTAGGTTCTTCAGAACCACTCTTTTTTTTTTTTTTACATTCCATATATATGTGTTAGCATACGGTATTTGTTTTTCTCTTTCTGACTTACTTCATTCTGTATGACAGACTCTAGGTCCATCCACCTCACTACAAATAACTCAATTTCGGTTCTTTTTATGGCTGAGTAATATTCCATTGTATATGTGTGCCACATCTTCTTTATCCATTCATGTGTCGATGGACACTTAGGTTGCTTCCATGTCCTGGCTATTGTAACTAGAGCTCCGATGAACATTGTGGTACATGACTCTTTTGGAATTATGTTTTTCTCAGGGTGTATGCCAGTAGTGGGATTGCTGCGTCGTATGGTAGTTCTCTTTTTAGTTTTTTAAGGAACCTCCAGAATGTTCTGCATAGTGGCTGTATCAATTTACATTCCCACCAACAGTGCAAGAGGGTTCCCTTTTCTCCACACCCTGTCCAGCATTTATTGTTTGTAGATTTTTTTGATGATGGCCATTCTGACCGGTGTGAGATGATATCTCATTGTACTTTTGATTTGCATTTCTCTGATGATTAATGATGTTGAGCATTCTTTCATGTGTTTGTTGGCAGTCTGTATATCTTCTTTGGAGATATAGGTCTTCTGCCCATTTTTGGATTGGGTTGTTTGCTTTTTTGATATTGAGCTGCATGAGCTTCCTGTATATTTTGGAGATTAATCCTCTGTCAGTTGCTTCATTTGCAAATATTTTCTCCCATTCTGAGGGTTGTCTTTTCGTCTTGTTTATGGTTTCCTTTGCTGTGCAAAAGCTGTTAAGTTTCATTAGGTCCCATTTGTTTATTTTTGTTTTTATTTCCATTTCTCTAGGAGGTGGGTCAAAAAGGATCTTGCTGTGGTTTATGTCATAGAGTGTTCTGCCTATGTTTTCCTCTAAGAGTTTTATAGTGTCCGGCCTTCCATTTAGGTCTTTAATCCATTTTGAGCTTATTTTTGTGTGTCGTGTTAGGGAGTGTTCTAATTTCATTCTTTTACATGTAGCTGTCCAGTTTTCCCAGCACCACTTATTGAAGAGGCTGTGTTTTCTCCCTTGTATTCTTGCCTCCTTTATCAAAGATAAGGTGACCATATGTGCGTGGGTTTATCTCTGGGCTTTCTATCCTGTTCCATTGATCTGTATTTCTGTTTTTGTGCCAGTACCATACTGTCTTGATGACTGTAGCTTTGTAGTATAGTGTGAAGTCACGGAGTCTGATTCCTCCAGCTCCGTTTTTCTTTCTCAGGATTGCTTTGGCTATTCAGTGTCTTTTGTGTTTCCATACAAATTGTGAAATATTTTGTTCTAATTCTGTGAAAAATGCCATTGGTAGTTTGATAGGGATTGCATTGAATCTGTAGGTTGCTTTGGGTAGTATAGTCATTTTCACAATGCTGATTCTTCCAATCCAAGAACATGGCATATCTCTCCATCTGTTTGTATCATCTTTAATTTCTTTCATCAGTGTCTTATAGTTTTCTGCATGCAGGTCTTTCGTCTCCTTAGTTAGGTTTATTCCTAGGTATTTTATTCTTTTTGTTGCAATGGTAAGTGAGAGTGTTTCCTTAATTTCTCTTTCAGATTTTTTATCATTAGTGTATAAGAATGCAAGAGATTTCTGTGCATTAATTTTGTATCCTGCTACTTTACCAAATTCATTGATTAGCTCTAGCAGTTTTCTGGTAGCATCTTTAGGATTCTCTATGTATAGTATCTTGTCATCTGCAAACAGTGACAGCTTTACTTCTTCTTTTCCGATTTGGATTCCTTTTATTTCTTTTTCTTCTCTGATTGCTGTGGCTAAAACTTCCAAAACTATGTTGACTAATAGTGGTGGTAGTGGACAGCCTTGTCTTTTTCCTGATCTTAGAGGACAGATTCATTCTTGACCTCTCTCCTTTTCACTCTCCCTGCATTGACCCTCTACCCCATGGCTCGTGTCTTAAATTTGTGTCTGAGGTTACGTGTTAGTAGTTGGGCTCATTTCTACCTAATGATGCCTGATAAAATAGGGTGGGCTGCAGTTGAGAATATGCAATAGTTGTTGATTGCCTTCTGCTCTCCACACATAACCACGTGGAGCCTCCAACCAGCTCCAGATAGACAGGCTGAGCAAAGAGGAAGAAGACAGGTCCTCCATGGGAGGTTTTCCTGTCTCAGTAATACAACATCAACATCTAGAGGACCCAGAGTTAGTGCAGGAACTAACTAACTAATTTGCTATGATGAGAGCAAAGTAGTCCTGTTTATGGGAGTTTTTGGATATTAGCCAGCACCCCTTGAAGACAGATGTGCCTGTGGCTGGGGTGGGGGGCAGGTTAAAGGAAAACAATAGTTTTAATCTATTTGAAATTTCCTCTCAAAAAATCCATTATAAATCAATTATATTTTTATTTAGCATGTAGTCATTTTTCACCAACAGATAATTCAACCTGTAATTTGTTTATAAGTCTTAAATGGCTTCTTAAAAGTTAAAAAAAAAAAGAAGGTTTATTAAATATAATGTCAGGAGCTTGCTGGCCCTCAGGATATTTTCCAATATTGTCCCATAGATAACATAATCAATCACCAAGTCTTGTCAATTCTGTGATTGTAATAACTCTAGAATAGACTTAATGTTCTTTATCTTTCTATTTTAGTTTAAGCCCTGTTATGGTCCAACTCAAGTTAGTTGAATACTTTCCTAAATACGTTTTCTGCTTCCAATCCTGACCATCTGCAAGTCAATTCATCATTAGAGATCCTTCCAAAAGGGAAGTCTAATTATGTGACCATCCCTCCACTCCCCACCCCAACCCACCTCTCTAAGTCCTTCAGTTCTCACTAGAGTAAAATCTACATTTCTTTGAACGGCTGTTAGGACCTTACCCAATTAGGCCCCAGCCTATATTTCCAATCCCATTTCCTGCCACTCACCCCATCCGTACTTCCCAGCTGTTTACCATACCCCCTCCACACACGTACACACCTTCCCATCCAGCCTGGTTAACTTCTGTGTTTCCCTCCATGCTCTACCAAGGCAGCCCCTCTGTCAGCTTTCTCTGAACTTCATTCAGAACTTACAGGGCACTCTATACATACTGCTGTCCGAGTGCATAGGACTGGCTTTCATTAAACTCATGTGCCCACTTGGCTCTCTTGTCTAACTGCGCTGAGGCTCTTGGGAGTCTAGACTCTTTTTACTCATCCAGTGCTTAGCATAATTTAGACACATAATAATATTAGTTTGTTATTCAATGAACAAATGAATCCCTATCCTCTTAATAAAGTGTTTTATTTTATATTCTAAAACCATCTTTCAGAAAATATAGAACTTAGTAAATGCCGTTCTGATTAAAATAGTAATAATAATAGTCGTAATAAACTTGCTTTATCTCTGGGCCTATGCTGTCAACACTCTGGTAGAATAAAAAGCTACTTTTGAAGATCTGTATGAGGCTAAAAGACAGGAAATCAATCCATTTAGTGCAAACAGCAGCTACTTACCAAAATATAAATAGAGCAGTAATATAGAGAAAATAGTTCTGTATGGTGCTTAATTCACCCAAGCCTTAGCAATTACTGCTGAGTAAAAGCCATATATGCAATGAAGTTTTATGTTTCCATAGAAAACAAAATAAACAAATGCTTTCCAGATGTTTACTAAAAATACAGTATCTATACGTATTCTTCTAACCTGGTCTCAAAAGGAAAAGTCAAAAGCAATTAAAAACTAACTTTTTGTATAATTTCTCAGATATTCTGAATACATGGATGAGTACACAGGGAGAGAACTGAATACCATTACACTTTATCAATATCATAAATAATTGAACATTCAATATCCTACAAAATGAAATCTGACTTAAAACTGAAAAATAAAATAAAAGCCAAAGGACATGAATCAAGCAAAAGAACTTTCTAAAAGTGTGTCTGTGCTCTGAATCCTTTCTGGAATTTTCAGTAGGAAAAATGTAAATAGTTGATGAATGTATTACAGTCAAAAGTGAAATGTCGGGACTTCCTTGGATTGGATGTTGAAAACTAAAAGACAGATGGTGTCAGCTGTATTAGATACTTGAGAAAATATCGGGGTCCTAAGAACAATTACTTTTCCAGACATTTAATTACATCATTTATTCTCCCCCTTATAGCAATGTGAACTCCAAATTGCCCTCTGAGCCCTTTAAAATTTTTCCTGCATGTAAGTTCCATTTTTCACTTTTTCTTTCTTTCTTCAACATCCTTTTGCATTAAGAAAATTTTATTATTTGGCAGAATCAATAACCTTGAGCAATTTTCCCATGTTATTTGGATCTTCTCGGTTCATTATTGCCTAAACATTTCCCTTTCTTTAATATTTATACGTTGTACCACACTAGCTAATATTTGTTAAATATATCTGTGTATACCTAAGTGTACATACATAACTTTTGCATGGGCATTTGAATATTTTCCAGTTCTCAGAATATGTCTACTTTACACAGTAAAATGGAGATTATGAATCATATCAATCTGATCACATACTAAAAACCAAATGATTAAACAGAAAATGTAGACTGATTCTGGACCACAACTGATTTTACCTCTCCCCAATGAGATAACAACAGAAATTGGGACTAAGAGTTTGGAAACGTTTTTATCAATTTCACATTGCTACAGCATCCAAGACCTAATCCACAGGCTTGTGTCATCGGACAGAGTCTAGTCCAATTCAGGTGATGCCAAACTCCCTTGTGAAGATTATCCACACCTGATATGACCAAATGTCAGTCCTTGTGGAATGGAATAAGATCCTGTGGTTTCACCATAGGTAGTTAGAGAAATAATGCCCTAGAGGAAAGCATCCCGTTTCACGGCTGTAAATACCATCACTATTCTGACAGTTCTCACATTTATAACTCTAGTCCAGATCTCTCTCCTGAACTCCACACTCATTTATCCAATTGTGTATTCATTAATTTCATTTAGATATAATAAGCTTCTTGAAATTAGTAGGTTAAAAACCAAATTCCTGACCCCCCTCAACATAACAAAACAAAGTGAAACAGATTCCTGCTCCCTCCTAGTCTCTCCCTCTCTCAGTCAGCTCCTGCTGCTGTAACAAATGACCATGGACTGGGTGCTTGGACAACACACATGCATTCTTCATGGTTCTGGGGGGGCTGGGAGTCAAAAATCAAGGTATGGAATGATTTGGTACCCGGTGAGGGCTCTTTCTTCCTGTTTTGTATCCTCACATGTCAGGGAGAGAGGGAAAGAGAGAGAAAGGAAACCAGCCCACTGGAGCCTCTTTCATAAGATACCAATCCTATTCATGAGGGCTCCATCCTCATGACCTGATCACCTCCCAAAGGCCCCAACTCCTAATACCATCACATTGGGGGTTAAGATTTCAACATAGGATTTGCGGAGGGTGGGCATAGCATTTGGTCTATACCCCCCGCATCTTAGCAAATGACGGCTTCTGTTCTTTATTTTTGCAAAATTATTGGATTAATTTTGAGTCTTGTTAAAGAGCCAACTTGCCAACAAATACAGCCCCACCATCAACATAGATCCTGAATCAGACCCCTTTCACAACATCTTTTACTACCTCAAGGGTCCAGTTCTAGCCTCTGCCCCATCCTCCTCTCATAATCTCGAAACAGAAGGCAAAGTTCATCATTTAAACATGTAAATTATATCATGTCACTCCAGTGCTCAAAATCCTTCACTGCCCTTCACATTACTCATTAAAACATCACAAGTCCTTACGATAGACCATGATTCCCTAATGATCTCACCTGTAAGCAAGACCATCGGCCACCCTTCCTCTCATTTACTCTGCTCCATTCACACCGGCCTCCTTGCTGTTCTTCAAACATACCAAACGCATTTCTTCTGGGAAATCTATACTGAACTGTTTCTTCTCCTTGGACCTCTACAGGTTGACTTTTCAGAGAAAACGTCCCTAAAGACCTTCTATGGAATAGTGGTGCCATCTCTGCCCACTAACTCTCTGCTTTCTCCACCAAATGTTCAGTTCATACCGTGCTTATCCTTAGTGGATAGAACAATGCCAGGTATTTATTGAATAAACACTCTACATTTGCTGAATGAAAGAATTTATCTTTTGAGCATGGGCTTTCAGCTCCTACTGCTGCCTTTGGACTTTATTACACTGCTCAGCCCCATATCGGATATGGCAATGAAGCAGAACGCCAGACTAGAGTAGGCTTTATAAACTTCAGTACCACTGGCAATTTGAGCCAGATAATTCTTTACGGTGGGGGACTGCCTTCCTCACTGTAGATTGTTCAGGAGCATCCTTGGCTTCTATCTATTAGATGCCAGGTGCCAATAGTAACCGCCACTCCCCCACTGTGATAATCAAAAACGTCTCCTGTCAACACGAAAAATTCTCTGGAAAGGGGAGGGAGGGACTATATCCCTCAAAGGTTGAAGAAAGAGGACTTTCTTCAACCTTTGAGGGATATGGGGATATCCTCAAGTATTTTATAACTTTGCCTTTGCCCCCCACACCTTTCTGCCTAAAATCCAGGAAACTGGGAAATCTTTCGTCTTAGGGACTCAGGTTTCATTCACATTCTCATTTCTTCACCTTCAATTTCTCTTGACATAGAATTCTTTCTACTTTCTCTTCCTATTTGAAAGGACCTTCCCTTTCATCCTCCCCCTTTCCTTATTTTTCTAGCAAGGATTTGGAGTAATATTCTTTGATCGGAGTTGGCCAAGTCTAGCTCTTGATTCTTAAAGGGAGTTTATGGAATTTAGAAACTACTTTTAGCTTTCACAAAGACCAGCTTTCATAGACTTTTTCATGCAGAGACTCAAAGAAGTCTAATGTGACAGTCAAACAACTTTCCTTTATAGATGTTATTTGCCCTCATTCTGAAGCATGGGAACCCAGTGGGTAATCAGATGACAAACCAATGGGAGTTATCATATCAGGGGAATAAAACTACAACGATTTTTTGTATTTAGTAAAAACAGTAAAATTTGGTTTACAATCTTCAAAAACATTATGACTATTATGTAATATATGGTAATTTTCAAGTATCTCAAATACACATTGTATTTCCTAGAGAGGAATAAATAATTGTGTTGAGATGTGTGGTGTAATGATTTCTTTCCTTTGATTAAGAGGCATTTTTATAGTAATCATTGTTATTAAATGAGATAAGTATTTACATATGGTACACTACACAACTCTTTCATTGAGAAATATTTTTATTTTAAAACTATGTATTGGGTCCTGAATCATGTTTTTTTTTTAATGTCTGATTTTAATGAGTCATTGAATATGTATTTACTTTTATGAGATGCACTTATTTGGAATATGGCTGTATTTGTCAGCATAAGAATGATTTAAATTTCCTTAAAATAGGCTATTAGGATGTAGATGTTCTTGCTGACAGGTGCTTCCAAAGCATTAAAAATAGATGTAATGGGACTTCCCTGGTGGCGCAGTGGTTAAGAATCCACCTGCCAATGCAGGGGACACAGGTTCCAGCCCTGGTCCGGGAAGATCCCACTTGCCGCGGAGCAACTAAGCCCGTTCGCCACAACTGCTGAGCCTGTGCTCTAGAGCCCGTGAGCCACAACTACTGAGCCCACATGCCACAACTACTGAAGCCCACGTGCCTAGAGCCCGTGCTATGCAACAAGAGAAGCCACTGCAATGAGAAGCCTGCGCACCGCAGCGAAGAGTAGCCCCTGCTCGCCTCAACTAGAGAAAGCCTGCATGCAGCAACGAAGACCCAGCGCAGACAAAAATACTAATTAATTAATTAATTAAGTTTAAAACATAGGTGTAGCTACAATACTTTTTGAAAATGTAATTCTTTTGTCTCTGCTCCTATTAGGTTAAGCAAGTTTTCTTATTTTTCTCAAACACGCATACTGATAGAGTTCCATATCAGTGTGCATCACTTATGTCTAATAATTTGGAAAGTGCGTGACAGTATCCATAATAAGGAAAAATACAAATCAAAATGATGTTTTTTGTGGAAAATGCTACATTAGCTATTGAGTGATAAAAGTGTACTGGGGTCTCAAAGGGACACTTTGTTTTGAATTCATGTTATGGTAATGTCCTATATTGGCATCAAATTATAATGAAGTAGCTTTATGCTAAGACCTTGTTTTACTTGATTTGTAATATCTCCCCAAAACTAAGCAATACTTCAAATTCTAGTTTTTGTGATTGGCTGATAAAATTTATTTTCACTTTTCCCATTTGTGGCATAGCTTTCTTAGACCTGAAACATCATTTTTCTAGGGAAAAAAATTAAATATTTTAACGTGATGCATTTGAGACTCGGAATGAACACCATACTCTTCAGTGCCATTATGAAACCAGGCACTACGCTAAGGACTTTGCTTACAGAATAGTATTCCCCTTTATTCTTTTGGTCATTTTGGTATTCCTTCTTTTGCCCAACTGCACAGCAATTGATGTATTTTATACAATGTTTGCTCCATGATTTGTTGATTTTAGATTTGCAAGTTGTAATTGATATCTTTGGGACACTTGTTGGCTCCGTTTTTTTGGTCACAGTGGGGTTTGTAACCTCTCATAACAGGAATGTAAATGACAAATGGAATCCATAGAAACCATTGGTTTAGGTGAATCATCAAAGTTTCGTGGAGAAAGAGAGCCTGAACCTTGAAAATGAACTGAGCTTTGAGTAGCCACATGACGAGGGGCACTTTTCAAAAGTGTATGTGGAAGATGTAGAGTTCCCCAAGTATTTATTGGTCATGTTAGCTGGACTGCATAGTGTCTGTCAGGGAGTAGGAAATATGGAAAGTGAAGAGGCTGTAAAATCAGTGCTTCCCGTGCGCAGAGGAGGCATGTGACGCCAGGCTAAGAGGTGTGAGTGTTTCCCTGTAGGAGGCGGAAGTGGGAAGTTTGATGCATGTTTTTAAACAGAGAAGGACAGAAAGTGAGGTTTAATAAAATCATGATTTCATAAGTGGATAGCAAAGCCTGGCAGCAGGAAATATGTTTAGTTGTTTTGAAAATAATTGCTTAGAGGCTAATGTATAAAAAAATGGGCCTTCACTAGGGTGGAAATGCAGAGGAACTAGTATATACAAAAAGCATTATAGAGTATGCTCAGGGTCTGATGAATGACAGCATATAAAACTGAGATTGTAGGGAAAACGATTAATCATAGATTAGAGTGTGGTTTTGAGCCTGGATAAAATTGACAGAAATATGTAAAAAAAAAAAAAAAGGTTGGTTTTGCAGAGCATTTTATGAAGATAAGTATTATTTCCACAAATCTCTGGAGTTTAGAGAGATATATATAAATAGGCAGACAGACAGACATAAATGTGTTAAACTTTCAAGAAGGAAGAAAAGAGAGAGAAAAAATAAAGTAAGCATTGACTTTATCTACATTTGAAGAGTAGAAGAAAGAAAGAAAGGTAACAAATTCACACACACGCATACACATGCGCTCACACACACACACACACAAAGTCAGAAAATTAATAGAAAAATCAGGACAGCATAACCCCTCTGAGCCTTAGGATATGGCTTTATTAGGTAAGGATTATGCAACCATATAAAAGAACTTAGAGAAAACAGAGAGAAATAGAACAAGTAAACAACTCAATTTTGGTGATTTTTTTCTCATTTATTATATATTTCTTTCTAGTTTGTTGTTATGTCAGTATAATAGGATAAGATGGGAGAGAGATTTTTGGACCTTCCCTTTGCTAGGCCTATATATATATATATATGTATATCCTAGTACTCTGCTTTTGAATATTGGGGTTATGGAACCTCATGTTTTGTTTTTGACTTTTAGCAACTTACATGAAACTGAAACAGAAAATGTCACATTTTAAAATTCCTTTCACAGAGTAAGATTAATAGGTAAGGGACATCTAGGAATGTATCTAAAACTGTTCTTTACCAATGAGTCATAAACACCATCAGATATTTTTCCTCACAGTGGCTATTTATTGCACGATTTACATCAAGAGATACCTTTGTCTTATGGTCCCAGAAATTTTCTTTTTAATTTCTTTGAAGTTCTTAAATGCATTTGCCATTGATCATGCATTGATTTAGCACAGTAATTGGATCTATAACATTTGTTTAATTTACTGCTCTTTAACACATAAAACACTAGAGGTGGAAGGTATCATTATTAGTAATTTTTATCCTCTGCTTGTCTGGTGTATATTATATTCCACTGATCTCTATTTATAAATACTTATCTCTGACCTCATCATATAGGGAATCCGCTTTTCACAAAAGCACTGACAAGGGACAAACAAAATTTAATTTGTTTGTTACTCTGTTGATAATCTATATTCTAGATAACTGAATCTTCATAAGTCAGTTTATATGTAGTCTATAACTCATCCCTGCATCTTTCATTGTACTGCTCTTTTATTCAGAATGTATTATTACCTATATGTAAATTGAATGTTGACCAGCCCACTCTGAGGGTTGAGGACTTCATATAATCTTTTGCCTGGAAATGGCTTTGAAGGCTAAATTTTGTTTAAGTGCATGAATTGAAGGTAAATCTGAAAAAAAAAATCTAATTTGCACAAAAGTGTCACATATGTAGCTGTTTCAGCTCAGGGGAAAGAAAGTAGATAATAGACACATAAACAAATAAAATGATGTATTCAGGGAATAATAAGTGCTATAACAAAAATAAAATAGCACAGTGGTGGAGAGTAAATTGTAAGGCAACATTATGTAAGTGGTGAAGAATGGATACCCAACTCAAACTCAAAAGGCTACATATATTATTCCACACATATGACATTCTAAAAAAGGAAAAAATATAGGAACAGAAAACAGATCAGTGGTTTCTTGGGGCACAAAGTAGAAGTAGGGGTTGACAAAGGGGCACAGTGAATTCTTGTGGGTAAAGGATCTGTTCTCTATCTTGACTGTGGTGGTAGTTACATGACTTCATGCATTTGTCAAAACTCACAGAACTATACACTAAAAAGGAAATGTATAGTTCTAAATTATAGCTAAATAAATAAATGAAAGGGAAAAAAGGATGTTCTGAGAACACGACATAGGAGCTGAGATCTAAATGACACGTTCCAGGCAGAAGGGTCTGTAAGTACACACTGAGGGAGTGAGATATACTTGGTTTGCTTAAGGAACAGGAAGGCAAGGTTGGCCTGAGCCTTCTAAGGAAAGACAAGAGTGAGAAATAATGGGATTGGGCATCATTGGGAACTTGGTGTTAAGACCTGTTCTTCACTCTGGCTGAGGTTTGTATGTAATCTGTGCTAATGTAGGGGCCATTCTAGGCCATAGACATCCCTGAAACTAGAGAAGGAAGCAGATGAGGGAAGTTGGATCAACAGAGTAAAGAAAATCACTGTTTGAATATAAATCCTCCCTTATCATGAGTCCTGTACATAATGGATATTTTCATTGTATTGATTCTATTCAAAAAGATAAACCATATCAGATCTACCCAGCAATATTAATAATCTCTGTTTGCATGATGAAAGCAATAATTCTTAATATACACACAAAGATGTGTATAACAATATTGGTATATTTGTCTGAATTTAGAAATGAAGTATTACATTGTAAATTGTGCATTTTTCTCTATAACTCCTTCACATATTGTATGCTACATTCAGAGAAAATACTACAGGAAAATAAAATGCTTACTACTTTTAACCTTTTCAATTTTCCTTTTGGAACCATATTAATTTTGTTTTTATTGATGTTGTATACACTTTGCCACATTCAAAATCTAACTGCAAGCATTACCTGTTGCTTAACCCACATATAAAATGCACAGAAGTTCCCCATGTTCTGAAGGTGGTGGTAAGCCGAATACCAATATGTCATGTGAGTGACTGCCTTCAGTCTGTGACCCATGCACTGTATTGTTTTTGGAGGCTAAACAGTCAAGTTTCATTATAGAAAAGTGTCGGTGAAAGCATAATGATGAGTACTTTCAGGGCAGACTGTCTAGAAATAGGTGGAAATTGAGGAGAGGCAGTGTGAAGTAGCCACGCTTAGCGACAGTTCTAAAGTTAGAATAAAGAGGGCTCGAATTCTCCATCTGCTCATAGCTCCATGGCTAAGAAACTGCTACTTAATTTTTCTAACTCCTCATCTATAAAGTGGGAGTAAAGATAATACTTACGTGGTTTCTTTTTGAAAATAAAATGAGTTATGACATTTAACATGTTGTCTGGAATATGTTCAATGTTAGCTCTTTTTATTATTACTTAGAGCAGTATATTGGGTTATTTCATTAAGTTATATCTGACATGTTGTACTCTGGTAGTTGAGTAGAAAAAAATGAATGAGCAATGTAAAAATATTTATTTCTAATGCGTATTACTAGAGTAAAGATCACAGGAATGCATGTTTGATAACTAAGAAAGAAAAAAATGTTTTCAATTACTTTGTGAGACAGCACAGCAGATGTAGAAGGGAGTTGCAAGTCGTACAGATCAGGACTCAGATTCCAGCTTTGACTCTTTCAGCTGTGTGATCTGGGGCAAGTTTGCATGATCTTGTAAAGCTGAGTTTCCTTTCTGTGTAACAGAAATAATAAAACTACTTCCCGTATAAGGTTGTTGTAAGAATTAAAAGAATAAGCAGAGCGTCTGGTATGTCGTCAGAGCTCAGCAAACGTAGGGCTCAGCAGAGCGTGCCGCTGATACTTTCATGTCAATGAATGCAACATTTATTCAGCATGCTTACTGAGTGTTTTCTGTGCACAAGGCACCGTGATGAAGTTTGTATAAGATACTAAGATGCCCAGGCACTGTCTCTGCATTATAGACTTTACTACGTTAATAATGGGCTGACTTCCATAGGGGAAGGGACCAAGTCTTATTCTTCTTTGTATTCCATTGCCTGGCACAGTCCCTCGAATGTGGTATGTGCTCAGAAGCATTTTTAAATTAAGTGACCTTAAGGGTAAGTATGCCTATTTTCTTTCCAATGGAAACAGAGTTTGGGGAAACAAAAATGTAATGGTATTCGCTCCAAGGAAGGGAATGTTGACTGTTTTTCTGCTCCAAAAGATACTATGTTGTGGCTGCTTTTCTGACTTGTCCAGTACTGCTGGTGGACTTTGCTCTTGCTATTATTGCGTTGGTCATTATAACTACTTCCTGCCCCACCAGTGAATAAGTCTTCTCATTTGATGAGGCTATCTCTCCGTCTTTAAGCACCAAGCCCATTTATTTAGTGTATCAATTTTCAAACTATAATGGCTGGACTGACCACATCAGCATCACTTGCAACTTGTTAGCAATGAACATTTGTGGACCACACCCTGGACCTATTATCAGAAACTGGAGATCGGGCCTAGAATCTGTGTTTTAACGAGTCCCCCAAGTAAGTCTGATGCACACAAACATTTGAGAACTTCTGCTTTGTAGCTTCCCCAAACTGTAGTCTAACGCTTAAATTTTATTCTTCCTTCTGCAGAGATTTTTTGAATAAATAATAGAACCTGCACTGAATGAAATCTTGTAACTGAACAATGACATCCCCACTTTATTCCCAATAGCGTTACACACAATCCCAAGCTAAGGCTTGCCTTGTCAGCTCTCTCATCCCTAAATATATTCTGGACCTTTCCAAGTTACCATCTCCAAAACCTTACATTTTAAAAAATTCTCTCCTTCTTTATGAGAGCTAATCATAGTATCTAGAGGTACATTGTACACCACAAAATAGCCTCACCACTTCTGCCTGGAGGCTTAGAAAATCCTAGTGCAGTCAGGCTTTGTTCTTTCCTCTATATTCATATATTCTCTTCTCCATATTCACAGCCTCCCTCTCTGTGTTCACAAATCACAGAATAGATAGTAATATGTGATAGATTTATAATGTTTCGACAATTAATGTAAGACATTCAGAGTTTCTTTGCATTTGATGGCCATTGAAGAAGGGCACTTGGAGATGTCATTCCCACTTTCCTTTAAGAACTTGGAGAGCCAGTAGCTGTTATTGAAGATGAAAATATAAGATGATAAATAGGGAATGTAAGATAAAGGTGTCAGTTTCTCTTCATGAGAGTAGAAAGTTTTTCTTACCTAAATCATTGACTTATCGCAATTATTATTATTATTTTTTTTTTTTGCGGTACGCGGGCCTCTCACTGTTGTGGCCTCTCCCGGTGCGGAGCACAGGCTCCGGACGCACGGGCTCAGCGGCCGTGGCTCACGGGCCCAGCCGCTCCGCGGCATGTGGGATCTTCCCGGACCGGGGAACGAACCCGTGTCCCCTGCATCGGCAGGCAGATTCTCAACCACTGCGCCACCAGGCAGGCCACTCTCAACCACTGCGCCATTCAGGTGCTATTTCCTACCAAGGTCTGGACTCACAGGTTGCTTGAAGCAAAATAACAAAAAACTCCATCAATCCCTATGGTTAAGGCATATTAATAGTTATAAACTAAATAGATAAGGAAACTGTCTAAAGTATAAGCCTCCATAGTATAAAATATAAGACTGTGCAGCTATAGTTTTGGTGGTAAATATAGACTCTCTAGAAAAATAATAGTAATTCCAATGCCTGGTCCTAAATTATATCCATTTGGAAATCATCAAAATGTTTAAGCTTAATATATTAAAAAAGTATAAAACCCATGACTCCAAAATAAGTTTCCTTTATGTATGTTCTTTATAATTTGAAGGAACAAGTTATATTTTATAAAATTTTATAAATAACTTTATTCTTTAAATTGTATTCTTTAATAAATTGAAAAGTTAAAAAAACAAATCTTATCTGTTTCTGAGAGACCTGGAATACATTTGACAAATTCATAATTTAAGTAAGTTAAGGAACCAAATTTTATTAATTATTCAACCAATCTACTCTCTTTTTCTGTGGAGGGAAAAAGATATTAGTCAAACCCATTGTAAAGATATCCATGATAAGATAATTGCTTGACTGAGTCTTTTGTATATCAACCTATTTTTGCATACCAGGTGGAAAGGACAGGAATTTTGAATTTCAATACCTCGTTCTCTTTTTAATGGCATAAAATAAGCGTAAATGGAAGCTTTTGAAAACACCTATATAAATTATCAAAGTGGCTTTAAAACATATCCATCATTTATGAAGTATACCCTTACTATTAATAGTGTTCCTAGGCATTACACATTTTTCATTAGTTTATTACTACATCATACCTGAAAATATATTACTTATATCTTTCAAGACAACATTAGTAACTATGATAATCAAAATCACCATTGAAGAGTCTCTGTTTTCAGAGCAAGACTTAGAAAGTCTTCAAGATGTTTTCTAGAAAGACTTATTTCCTTTCCTGGAGATATTTGTTACTTCTGGTCACTATTACTGGTTGAAGCATAGTAGCAAATTTCACTGACCTTTACAGAGTGGTCAGGCCCTAAGAATTATCAAGCAAATTATATTTAAATATACATTATCAAATTTAAGCATAAGAATTAATTTACTTTCATTAAAAATCAATGTTGAGGATCATTAAATAGTGCAAGGTGACAAATGTATTTGAAAAAATCCAGATAATAAAACATATTGCTAGGGGCTTACCTAAGCAAATTTGATCATTCACAATGAATAAGTTCATAAAGGGTAGATAATCAGTGAGATATAATAGTTAAAGAAGGAGAGAGCTTTAGCTCTCCTCCATACCTGATAAGTCACAGAGAAAACGAGTATCAGAACAAATGACAGTAAAAGCAGGCAGAATAAGTGATACGCAACCCTCTAAGCTCCATTAAATCCCAGCTCTCTTTTGACTGTAAGATTTAACGAGTCTTATTCTTTTTATGTCATCAAAACTTTAATTTTCTAAGTCTGTTTACTGGTAAACTGCTCTCTGTAAGACTTGGACGTGTGTTCCCATAGTCCCAAGGATGGGATGGTTTATAACCTTGAAATTAGGGGAGGTTTTGGTATTTGTTAGAATATATTGTATTTTGCTAATTCTATTTTCCATGTAAAATTATTTTGCTCTTTATCCTTCCAAAACATTTTTGAAACCTGGCATGCTAATTTTACTTTATATATATATATATATATATATATTTTTTTTTTTTTTTTTTTTTTTTGCGGTACGCGGGCCTCTCACTGTTGTGGCCTCTCCCATTGCGGAGCACAGGCTCCGGACGCGCAGGCCCAGCGGCCACGGCTCACGGGCCCAGCCGCTCCGTGGCATGCGGGATCCTCCCGGACCGGGGCACGAACCCGTGTCCCCTGCATCGGCAGGCGGACTCTCAACCACCGTGCCACCAGGGAAGCCCAATTTTACTTTATATATTCCTCTATTACCTCATCAGCATCTTGAGGGCCAGAAACTTTGGTAATTATTTTTCATCCTCCATGCCCAAGATAGCATCTTACTCACTCATTTACCAAATATTTGTTGACCTTCCTATATACCAGGCCAAGAATTAGACATTGGTGGTCTCAGAAATATGGCAATTCTGATAAACTAAATGATTATTGGAGGTGAATTTATGAATTCATTATTGTCCTCCCTAAGGCTGAGTACAGGAAGAGGGTGTCAGTGCAGACTAGCTTTCACTGTAAGACAAGTGGAAACTTGACATTTACCAAAATATATAATTTTTAAATGTATCAAGAAGGTCAAATATTTACCATTAACAACACAGAAAATAATAGAAAACAAATTCTAGATATTGACTAAAGAAGAGACACATCATCAACTGTAAGTCCCACCCCCAAATGAGAAAAAAATGCATTTTTTTCCCCACATAGAATAGCATTAGTAAGTCTAAGGAAACACCGGTCTACAATTTTGTTCCTTGCTTTGCACTATAGCTCAGAAATTCACCATGGGAGTTTGTTTTGAATTCTTCTCTGTGGATCACTTTCCACTTGGGGAATCCATTCCTCATCCATTCATCCACCTCTCTTAGTAGCAGAGAAAGGATTCAATATAGTAAATGTGTCTACAGCAAATTCGAAATTGCCTCCCATCTATTTGTAACATAAAAATAACAAAAGAGACTTTAAAAAATTGGCTCTTTTTCTCCTCTTTCTCTGAAATCTTTCTTCCAGTAAAAAATATAGTTTGAAATGATTCAGTAGAACTGTAATAGCTGTGGGAATATGATTGTCATTTGCCTCCCAGAAGTTCAGTGTCCCCATGAGAAAGAAAATCTTTTTGGATTTCTTGATGCTCTTTTTCTTCTTGATACTCAATTTGTAACCCCTTGGATTTTTAATGTGCCTGCAATAAAAGGAGCTGAGGACCTTAAGCACATCCCAATTTTACGGTTATGGACTCCATACTGAGTAGGCAAAATGTTTCCTTTTGTGCAGGACTTGGTGATTTTAGTACCTGGAGAAAAACTAAATCAACTCAGGAAAAACAAAAGCCCAAGGGAAACCGAAAAGCATTAAAGATTATATTTTTCAAAACTTAGAATTTCTTCCTTAACTGACAATAAATAAGACTTTTTTTTTTCCAATTTTAGACATTTTGTCTCCCACTCTTTTAAATTTCTATGGACATCATAGGCTTGTTGAAATCTCACAGGACTGATGCTTGCCACAGACTTTGAAATGTTGCCAAACTAACTCTGAGATCTGGTTTATTTTACAGAAAAGATAGTGTTTCAGTGTAATTACCAATTTGTAAACTCAGAAAAGAGTAACAGAGCTCACCATTGCCATACAGTTAGAATTTTCTCCCTGTACTCCATATATTTTTAAAAATTTAGTCTTCCATTCATGTCATTAAAAAAAAGGTGCATCATATTTTGCCTCCTCCCTTTTAAAAACTAGAATGGGGAAATCTTAATAAAGTGTGTGTGTGTGTGTGTGTGAGTGTGTGTGTGTGTTATAGCACTATAGATGTAATGATGGGAAGTCATTCTCATGTTATTTTGTTGCCCAAACTATAGTTTGAAATAGAATTTTAGCTCCACAGACATTGTAAAAGTTTTCTTCTCTTGCCTTTTCATATTATATTTCCTTAGAGTCTAGACAGTTGCTGGTGGCTGCATCATATTTTTTTGGTTGTTAGTTTCTTATGCTAGTTGAACTAGTAATATCGTTCTTATGTTCTTAATGTAGGGAACAAAGGTCTGAAGTTGTGATTCCTCTGTAATTTAACCTCCCCCCAAGTTTACAGGCTTAAAATGTCCATGTCATATAAAAGGACTTACTTGGGCTTGGTATTTTTCTCTTGATTTTAGAATGGCAGTTCATCATATTACTTATTTATTTTTGGTCTAGAGCTAGAAAGTGACAATATTAAAATCTCATTTTCAGTTGTCATACATTAGTGAAATGCTGATGGCTTCCCCATCTCTGGTGTCATTAGTTGACATCATCTGAAATTAGGTAGGATAATTTATATTTAATATATTTCCAATTTGTTTAAAATCTTTAATTTTCTTTTCTGTTTAAAATCCTCCGTTTATATTCCAAATGATTTTTAACTGTGCATGGAAGTTTAGAAAGAGGACTATAAAGGGAGAAAAAACTGTATTTGCAGTTCTTTCCCCCAATTAGTTCATTTCCAATGACTTTTTTTCAAGATTAGTCAAGAATTTAGATCTCTTCCAATAAATGATGTTTTATATACAGTTGATGAGATTTCAAAATGGCTGTCCATTTCAGAGATTTGAAGTAAAAATTTTTCATTTGCTATTTCTGCAAAAGACAATATTAACAGGTCACCTCCATATTGGTACCAATATACATTTTAAAAATGATGGTATTAGCTTCTCCTTAATGTTTTACCATTTTAATTTTGACATTTATCCTTTGCACCTTCTCAATTAAGTATTTGACTAAAAGAAAATCAACTAACAAAGCCAAAAGTAGAGATTTGTGACCCAAAACTAATCTCCTTGTTACCTAGCATTTTCAGTAATGAACATTTTGAAGGTCTGCTTACGAATCTCCTTAGCCATATCTTTAGTCAGTGCACTTTAAGCAACATATTCACCAAGCTGTTGTGATTTTCTTGTCAATAGTCACTGATCTATCCAGGAAAGCCTCCTTGCAAAGGTGATAATTGAACTAAATAGAAGAATGAGATTTTGAGGCTGGAGTTTATGGGGTGGGAGTGCATCTGGTGTGATCACCAAGAGGCCAGCATAGCTAGAAACAGAATGAAAATGGAGCAGAGTTTTAGGAGATGACATCAGAGAGCTGGGGGCAGGATAGGGCTTTACCTGACTTGGTGGAATGTTGGTATTTTATTCTGTGCACAATGAAAAGTCACTGGAGATTTCTTTTATTCTGTTATTTACTTATGTATTGATGTGGAGTGACATGATCTGACTTATGATTAAAGAGTTTAATGTAGGAACCATGTGAAAATATACTGTAGGACATCAAGGGTGGTAGTGTAATAGGAAAGAGCCAAATCTGCCCACTTTGGATCTGTTTCTTTTCCTTTAACCTTTGCTTTCCGCTGCTTTTGTTCACTAAAAGGATAATGTCTATACACAATGGCCTGCCTCGGGGAACCCTGCCCCTCTGCCTGAATGTTAAACCAAAGTGCCTTTGTTCAGGGAAACATCCGGACCCTGTTCCACCTGTGGATGGCTGCAAGAAAGAAGAAATTAACACATCCCCTCCCCGAGGCTGGCCATTCCAGGTTCTATTTGCAAAACTTACCGCCTTTTTACTTTACTTCCTTATCTCCTCCCCCTCTCTGTGTTATAAAAGAAACTGGCATCCAGGCCCCAATAAGATGTTTATTTTGAGACTTTATAGTCTGTCATCTTCTCATTCTGCCGGCTTTCCAAATGAAGTCATATTCTATTTATTGGCCTGTCGTGCAGCCAGCAGAGCGAGCTTGGACTTGATAACAGTAGCAATGAGGAAGTTTCAATAGTCAGGTAAGGGATGATGGTTTTTTGCACTAAGCTAGTAGCAGTGGAGTGGTAAGGAGTAGTCATTTTCTGATTCAACAATAAGGACCCATGGGATAAACAAAAGTATTAAACTTAACAAACAAATTTAATTTAAAAACTATAGATTTTCTACAAGAAAGCAAATCAGAACAGCTAAAAATGAATGAAGAGAGAAGTACCAAAAGGAATAAACCAGGATTCAGACAAAATTGAATTTACGTTATAGAACCTTATTAAGGATCAATAAATAATAAGATTTGAAGATGAAAATATACCATAAAGCTAAACTACCATTAACTTTTATGTGCCAAGAGCTGTTAGAAGTACAAAGAGGATGGAGAAATTTCAGTAAACTTCTCTTAGTACATGCTGTATACAGAATACACCAACTGCTCAACCAAAAACCTAGGAGTCCCCATCACTCTTTTCCTCCCCACTTCCATTTCTTTATTAAGGCTTGTTGGTTCAACCATCAAATTGAATCTTAAAATTTCCACTTTGTTCTACTTCCATCTCTAATAAGCTAGTTCAAGCCAATATCATCTTTCATCTGGACTTCTGCATTTCCTCCAAACTGGTCTGTTTTTCTCATATCCATTTTTGAACACCCATTATATGTTAGCTTCACAATAGCTTGACTAATCTTTTGAAAGCATTAATCATCCTATGTCAGATCTCTTGCTTCAAATCTCAATGACTTCCTCTCTGTTTAAAATAAAATCCATAAATCTTACAATAACCTATAATTTTCCACATGATCTAGTTCCCTCTATATCTTTAATCATATATATTGGCAGACTCCCGTGCATGGAAGTAAAGAAAGGAAAAAAAACATTTTGAAAAGTGAAAAGTATGAATCCTCAAGAAAAAAGAGAATAGCTAATGGAATATTAGCAGTCAAGTGAGTTCAAGAAAGTTTTGGTAGATGAAGTATTTGCATTTGTTTTTATTGCATTATTTGAATTTGCATATAATTTACATTATATTTGTCATATCTGTATTTTTAACTGAGCAGAGAAAGCTTCAGTCACAAAGGCTGTGGGGTTAAACACTGATAGACTGATAGACATCAGTCATGTTCCTCCCCTACCCCGGCTCAGAATTTTAGCATTTGGAGGCACAAGTAGAAGACAGGGGTAAGGAAGTGGCTGAATAATGGAGTATTGATAGGAAGTCATATCTATCTGTCCATCTATATGTATATAGATATAGATAGATATAGATGTAGATAGATATAGATAGTAGGGCACCAGACAAGGAGTTCCGGACAGCTAGTGCTCAAGAAAACCAAACTCCTCGATGGGTTTCAGCAAAGCATTTTTAAAGGCCAGGTGAGGGAGGGGCATCTCAGGGTATGTGATCAGCTCGTGCACAATTCTCTGATAGTTGATGGTGGGGTAACAGGGTGGTGTCACAGGGGTTGACATTATCCATCCTCAGGCTCCAGTAGGCCTGGGGGCTATGTGCTCATGGTCATCAAATAGTTAACATCTTCCATTTGGTGAAGGTTTTCACATCTCTAAAACAACTCAGGAAATGTGCAGCAGGTACTGTTTTCCAGGTACTTCAGAGAGAAGCTACAGCAGAAGTTATGGGGTCTGTGGCAGGAAGGCCCTGTAGGGTCCTGCTTGGTTACAAAGGCTTTTATCAAATTCAAACAAAAAACTTTTTCGCGTGTGTAGCTGGACTAAATAATAAATAGGAGAGTGGAAGGTGCTCGGAAGAAGAGAGAAACATAAGACTAGCAGGAGAATGTGGTTGAAGGATAGAAAATAGTTCGAAGAATCTGAAGAAAATGTCTGGAAGTGTTATGACAAAGTTATACATTAGTTAATATTCAAAATATAAATAACTTCTTCAAATTAATAATAAAAAGCCCAACACTGCAGTGGAGAAAAAAGTAGGTAAAGAGTATGCATAGATAATATGCCAGGGTTTCCCTGGTGGCGCAGTGGTTGAGAGTCAGCCTGCTAATGCAGGGGACACGGGTTCGAGCCCTGGTCCTGGAAGATCCCACATGCCACAGAGCAGCTAAGCCCGTGCGCCGCAACTACTGAACCTACACTCTAGAGCCCGCGAGCCACAACTACTGAGCCTGTGAGCCGCAACTACTGAGCCCGCAAACCACAACTGCTGAAGCCCATGTGCCTAGAGCCCGTGCTCTGCAACAAGAGAAGCCACCGCAATGAGAAGCCCGCACACCGCAACGAAGAGTAGCCCCCGCTCTCTGGAACTAGAGAAAGCCCGCGCACAGCAACGAAGACCCAACGCAGCCAAAAATAAAATAAATAAATAATTTTTTTAAAAAAAGATAATACCAATAATATCAAAACGGCACAGAAGCAGCCAATAAAACAAACTGTATGTTCAACCTATTAGTAATAAAACTGTGAATGAAATAACATGACTGCCTCATGGCTCACAGAAAATTAAATTACTTATAATGCCTATTTTAGTGTGATTGGGAAAATGGCTAATTCCAGTATTCATTGGTGCCATCTCACCAAAAGCAGTTTGGCAGCATGTGTCAACATTGAAATGGGCTTATACTTGACCTAAGTGTTCCACTTATTATTAAGAAAGATCAGGATAAGCTCTTAAAGTGCACTAAAACATTTTCATTGTAGCATAGTTCGTAATATGAAAAAAATAAAGTGTTCATTATAATGGACTTGATTACAACTATACAGTAAAATAAAGTGTAGTCTTAAATATGATAATAAATGAGAAAATACCGATGATAGAACAATGTTAAGAAAGTAAGATACCAAAAAACAATGTCCTTACATCTGCAAGATTGTTAATATAGATATTTGTATGCACAGAGAAACCTTACAGTTATATACAATAATTTAATGGGAGTCGCTCAAGGTGGTGAGATTGTGAGTGATTTATCTTCTTTTTTTGTTGGCATTTCTTTTTATATTTTTCTCCTGTGAATACCTGCTATGAGGTATGAGAGCATCCTGTATAGTCTCACTGACATTTGAAAACTGCCCTCAGGTTTTATTTCTTTGGGGGATAATTTGCAACAGGCATAAGAATTCCATTTGTAAAAGTATCTTGTCTGTACTTGTTATCCTCTGTAACCTTCTTTATAAAATATCTGGATCACTGATTAGCTGAGAAACTCTTAGAATAAGACACTGTCACATTTTAAGTTATAATGTAACCATGTGTAACTTCTCTGTCACTAAATAAGAAGGCTAGTGTTTCAGCCTTGATTTTTGTAAGGTTTTTCTGGCTCAGCTCAGGAATATCTCTATTTCTCCACCAGGATAAATTAGTTACACTATGGAGGTTCAAGTATTTGTAGTTCATCAAATCTTGAATTGGCTTCATATCAAAAAATAGTAAATAGAAAAAAACCAGCTAGTTTGAGGGATTGGGAAACATCTTTAATTGAAAAACCTTGTTCTTTGCCCACGCTTGGTGAATCACTTAGTGCACTCATCCCATCCCTCTTCACTAAGAATTAGGACTGTATATTTAGCACAGCCACTAGAATCAGACTCACGCTGATCAGTTCTTGTCTCTGTGGGTTTTCTACAATTAACTGCAATCAACCCACACTGTTAAGGATGGCGTTGCTGCTCTTCTTAGAATCTATGTTGGAAATGTACGGAAATATATAAATCATTTTATTTAGTCCCTCATTTTACTCAGAACAAAACAGATCCAGATGAGGTGTAAGAATCCTCTTTGTAGTTGAACAATCCCCACAGCACTGACCCTGCCCTAGTGTTAAAACCTCTTCCTGTGAGGCTGCCAACAATCTCTTTCTTCCCAATTTAGGACAGGGAAAGTTGGATTCAAAGGGAGACATTCGGAAGGTTGTTCTACCAGTAAAACTAAAATGATATGATTTGTATTGTTCTTTCTTTCCTTTTTTATTTTTTTTTAACTTCAATATACTCTTTTTACTATTCTGTAGAATCAGAAGCATGTCTGTGCCCTAAGGCTGAATCCAGCAGACTGAGAAAGGCTCAGAGAAACTATTTCCTCTTCCCTCTCTGTTCTTTTCAAAAGCTTGAAAATACTGCATTCATTTTGTTATGATTATTTACCTGAATTAATTTTTACGACATATTTTAACAAAACAATCCTCGGGTACTTAAATTTATAGGATTGATATAACAGGTATTATATACGGTACATTAGAATATCATTTTAAATATTCAAAATCTAAAGATTAATTATTGAGTTTTAATAAAAACTTTTCCAGGTTTTGGGGAAACTTAGTAATTTGGGGAGCTTCCTATTAGAAAAAAAATCATTCGAAATTACTAATACATAATGAGGTTCAAAAGTGAATATTTGGAAAAGAAATAATTTCATATTGATAATTTAAAAACAGCAAACAAATACAACTGTTCATAAAATTTAAAAATACCAACATTGTAAATACTTTTGTTCCTATAATTCTGTCATTATCAATTTTTTATGACAATGATTTCTTATAAAATTTTCTATATAGGGAAAAGATAATTTGGCCATTCCCCTAGAATGTATGTTTACTTTTTTTTCAATTGTTGGTATTTTTTAAAAAATATTTTCCTCTATCTTTCCAACTTGTTATTAGTAAGGTCATACAAACTTGTAAATTTTTAGGATAATTATCAACTTTGCGAACACCCCTACCAAGTTCCTTTTATAGATAAATGCTGAAAGATTTCAGAGCATTTAAAATTTTATGATGTGGTGATTACCCTTAAATACTCTTTAAATTTTTAACTTTTTGTTGCCTTGTAGTATCAGTATAAGCTTCATATTTTCTTTTGTTGTTGTCAGTATATTTTGTCAAAAGAGGAGAAAGTACATTTGAATGAAGATGTTCATATGATTTATTCCTTGGATTATCAAGAAATCCTAGAGCCTATTATTCTATTTGCTATTTATCTCTTTCTCTTAATGAAGTATTGCTTTTAGTATGATCTAAAACGGTGCAAATTGGTCACGCTCATTCCTTTGCATTTTGCCTTTGTATGCTTTTCCCTATAACTATGGAGTTGAATAGTTGTGACAGAGAGAGAGTATGGTCTGCAAAGCCTAAAATATTTACTGCTTGACCCTCTACAGAAAAAAAGTTATGTCAATCCCTGATGTAAGAGAATTTTTGTTACAGTTTGTTTCTCGATGTCAGACCAGTTTCTATTAATTTTACTGCTCATCTGTTTCTTTGTTTCTTGTTCCATTAATTTGCATCTGAACTTTCAGTGCTTTCAGAGATAACTTTTAGTCTGACAAAACCCAGAATCTTTATATAGGGCCTAATCAAGAGTTTGTGAAATTTTCAAATTTTTAAATTGAAACATATTTTTCGATTGCAGTTACATGGCATGTAAGTGCTTAATAAAATATTCCATTTCCTTCAGTATAACAATGTATTTTGAGTTTATAATTGCATATGCTACATTATCAAATGAGGCATTGAACTAAATACTTTACTTACAAATTTACACATCTGGTTTTTTTTTTTTTTGCGGTACGCGGGTCTCTCACTGTTGTGGCCTCTCCCGTTGCAGAGCACAGGCTCCGGATGCGCAGGCTCAGTGGCCATGGCTCACGGACCCAGCCGCTCCACGGCATGTGGGATCTTCCCGGACCGGGGCACGAACCTGTGTCCCCTGCATGGGCAGGCGGACCCTCAATCACTGTGCCACCAGGGAAGCCCACACATCTGGTTTTTGAAAGCATTCTCCACAGACTAACTTATGACTCTGTACATTACACATTTTTTTCTTTATAAAACACATGCTGATGGTGCCAGGTCCCACAAGACATATTCACTAATCTCGTACAGCCTCTGGTTCTGTAATTCATGTCATCATGCTGTGCATGTTGGCACAAAGGATAGAAGGAACAGCCCCAGTTTCACCAGGCATGAGGGGAAGTGTGGTGGAAACAGGAATAAGACGATGGTTGTAGCCAACTGCTTAAAATCTATTCCTTTTGCAAATTTTTAAAAACACCTTGTATGAGAATATATCACAAGAGGCTCTTGGAGGGTCTTTAACAGACCATGTAAGTGAGACTCTTAAGCTGTATATTCTTACATCTTTGCATCCATCTTTGCCTATCAGCATGCAGAAGAAGGGTACAGCAATTTTGAAAGCCAATCAGAAAATATAAAGCCTAGGGGCTTCCCTGGTGGCGCAGTGGTTGAGAGTCCGCCTGCCGATGCAGGGGACGCGGGTTCGTACCCTGGGCGGGAAGATCCCACATGCCGCGGAGCCGCTGGGCCCGTGAGCCATGGCCACTGAGCCTGCGCGTCCGGAGCCTGTGCTCCGCAACGGGAGAGGCCACAACAGGGAGAGGCCCGTGTACCGCAAAAAAAAAAAAAAAAAAAAAAAAAAAAAAAGTATATATATATATAAAGTCTAGATTAGCAAACAATTTTATCATAACATTGAAACAGAAATAAATGGAATTAAGATACATGCAAACTTCCACCCCAAAGCGTTGCCCCGTCACTGAAATAGCCGTCATGTCACATTCCTCCCCGGGTCTTTCTCCCTTCATCATCTCAGAACTATTTTGGTGCTTGGGATTTTTCTTGTCCTTAGCTTTTACCTCAGCCTCCCCTCTGACTTCTCCACTGTGCTTGGTAAACCTAAATGGTCCAGAACTTTTGATTCTCATCCCTGCTGTCCCTTTCACTCGTTCATGTTTACGTAACCATACTTTTGAAATTTTCCAGCCTATGCATATTCTCTAAGGTTCTGGCAAAAGTGGGGTGAGAAATACCCTTGCATTGGTCAGTTGTAATTATTTCTGCCAAGCAATCTAAATATCTTATTTTGTTTTTTTCACTCATTTTACAATAAAGTCGATGAATTGAAACTGTGTGAAGTTCAAGCCTCAGTTTCCTAATCGGTTCCTTAAAGAAGAGAGCTATTATGTTCCCTGTGCCCCTTTTGCCTTGAATTGAGTGACTTAAGGACCTGAATGGGGACTCCTAACATTTCTGCCTGTCCAAGCCCCATTATACGGGGCAGGGCGGAGGCAAGCAAGATGAAGAGACCCTAGCCATGGGGAAGGAGATGAGTAGGATGTTTTAATTTTTTTTTGCCTGCTTAAAATATACATCAGTTCTTATTAATCACAGTGGGGAAAAGAGCAGTAACATTCTGATGATAAAATGTGTGAAGAATTTGGTAAAAATTCATGTCCGGGAAACCATTAATATGCCCCAAAGGCAAAACATGCCTTACCTGACAACAGAAGCCATAAAAACAGTGATCTTTCCTTAGATATCAGAGGCCCAAATGAGGCAGATTTCCTAAGTCCATTAGAAAATTTTGCTTGTATATATTGAAACAGGTATACCCAACAACTTTCTGGAACAATCATATTATCTGTGAGCATTTATATATGGTTTAGCTTTGTTTAAAGATGCTCATAAAAGATTTAAGATACATGATTAACAACCAGCTAACCTAGGAATTCCTAATTTTGCCATTCTTTATTCAGGACCTCCCTCGCATTCCTATTTAACCATTTCAAAAGGGCATAGAGGCTGAAGATGTTCAGTAGATTTATTTTTCATACCTTTAGGACAATTTTTTTCTATGTGGATTTTTTAGAATTTCTGAATTTTTAGATACTCATCTTCACAGCACCTTTTAAAAGGAAACGCAAGCACATATGCTTATTGTAAGTGACAGGGTTCTGGAATGATCGTTGATCTGTGTTGATGGTTAAGATTATATTCATTGGAATATGAAATTACTTCTGTTGAATTTCTTGGAGGTAAATCAACAGAGCACAGAATTTTTCAGCTCTTCAGATTGGTTTCAACTAAGGCAGTATCTAAGTGTAGAATAAGACTTCATGGGTGGCCAATGCTATTTTAGATTTGAGCAAACCAATAACAGGTAATAAAGACAAATATAACTGGTCTTATGAGCATTTTTGCTGCTCAAGGCAGTATAAATCCCAAAGAACCAATACCATTTCAAGGGTTAGAATCATCATGATATAGTAGAAAGAGCATATACTTTGGAATTACATATGTATCTGTCACTAGCTGTGTGTCTTGGGAGTACTTTCTTAACCTCTCATGGCTTTTAAGAGCAAGGCTTCAGGTTTGTGTGCGAGCTTTACCATTCGTAGGCTATATGACCTTCAGTTAGTGACTATGATGGTTAATCTTATGTGTCAACTTGAGTGGACCACAGGATGCCCAGATATTTGGACAAATATATTATTCTGGGTGTTTCTGCAAGGTGGTTTTTTTTTTTTTTTTGGATGAGATTAACATTTAAATTGTTAGACTGAGCAAAGCAGATTGCCCTCCCTAATAAAGGCCTGGATAGAACAAAAAGTCTGAACCTCCCCAAGTAAGAGAAAATTCTTCTTGCCTGATGACCTTTGAGCTGGGGCGTCAGTTTTTCCTGCACCTCAAGTCCTCTGGCCTTTGGACTGGAGTTATTCCTATTGCTTCTGTCTCTCTGGAGAACTCTTGACTGATACATTAACTTAAGTGAATTTCCTCACGTTTAAAGAGAAGATGATAGGAATAGTATTTTAGAGGGTTATTTTATAGGTAAAACAAAATAAAAGAGTTCTGTATAAAATCCTAGCATTTGGTGTTCAGTCAATAAATGCTATTATTTTTTTCCTCTTCTGGAAAGTAGAGGATAATAACTTCTATATAGGTTTGTAATAAAGACGAAAAATTATGTATTTGTAATGCATAAAGCAATGCCTTGTGCATCGTATGTGATCAAACATTATAGTCCCTGCTAAACAAAATCTTTATTAATTTCATTTTCCCTTGCCCCAGAGTGGCTGTGAATGTGTTGAATAAGGAGATGTCATATTCATTTCTTAATTCTCCGTGCCTAGTACGGTACCTGAACCTAAGGCAGCAAAGGCTAAATAAACTAACAATCTCAGCTGTAGTATTAAAGTCACCACATAACAGAAAAGTGACATTGAAAAATTTAACTTCAAGATACAAAAATGTGGTGAATAAACTGTAACAAATCTTAATCATACCCAAAGCTTCAAGACATTAAGTGAAAGGTAAATATTAGTATAGATATGACTGCCCAACTGTTTGCTTTGGCATTAATTGAAATGAATAACCTGCTCAGAGGCAGTTTTGAGGGCTGAAACAATGTATCACTTAGTTATATATTTTAAAAATAGCTAAAACTCTTCGTCCCTAATGTCTACATCGGTGATAAACCGTATGAATTATCAGTGTCATTTCGAAGGGAAGGCTTTGTTATTAACAGTAGGAGGCGAATCTACCAGGAATCGTTTTGCAGAGTGTCACACATATGGAAATGTAAGTGAAAGAGCAGTACCTGTTTCTAGTTTTTCCTGATACTTTTATAGAATCAACCACTATGATACTGTCATGTTATCTCTGTGTTATGAGCTTTCCAAATAAAATCAATTCTTATTTCATTTGTTTTTTCTTAAATTGCCACATTGATAGGAAGAGGCTTTGCAATCTTATTTCCTTCTTTGAAATTTTATTCTTGCATTTATATGCCTTTGCAATAAAATTTCATTAACTTAAAATCTAACACATGATGGTTTCTTCTGGCATTTAATAAAATGGCATTAAGGGTAACTGCCATTTTTTTTTTTTTTTTTTTCTAAAATTAGGATGTTACATTGAGTGGACATACAGTGGGCACATTTTACACTTTGAAATGTATGCTTTGCTGGAGCAGAATGATTGTGCCCATTGTAATGGAAATGCTACTCTGATGGCTCGTTAAACCTGGAAAGACGGAATGGATGAAAGCAATCTTTGCATGCGTGGTGAAGTGACAGGAAGAGGCAAAAAACTATATGTAGGAGGGAAAGAGGAAGGCATACTTCCTTACATGAAAATTCTTCCATCCGAAAGAGAACTGTTTAATCAATCAGGAACTTGACAGAAGGATTCCTTCTATCAGAGAAGATACTTTTTTGTTGTAATTGATGGATCTAGTGGACTTTTTCTTCCCCACCTTTTGTCTTGTCTTGTCAGATTGTTTCTATATATTTTTGATTTTCTGTGCCAAGTTCTTTTAGTGTTATTGATCAATATTTTATGATGTGTGTGTTATTGCTCAGAGGAAGAGGAAGAAAAAATCCTCTGCCCAGATATCAAAAAGACATTGCTTTCTTCTCAAATTTAAAAACATCACTTATACAACTTTAATTCACCCGAAATTATTTTAGTATATGATGTGAAATGCAGGTCTAGCTTTTTCATCTGTATGTATCAAAGGGTCGCAGAAACATTTATTGAATAATCCATTAAGTATTCACGGATTTGGAATGCCACCTGTCACACCAAGCTCCCCAGTGTCAGTCCAAGGGGTGGAGAAGGAATCACCAACCTTTTGCAGAAGGAAACAAAATGGAGATCTTAAATCTCCTGGTAGCTTAACCTTTATTGAGAATTCTATTTTTGTGGGTGGACCTACCACCTGACATGTTATGCAACCTTACTTGGCATCCAAATAGTATAAGTGATCCCTTTCCCTGCCAATATATATATATAGCATCCCACTTGAACAAAATTGCTAATCTGGTTTTAGGCTTATCTCCTACTGTTATCTTGGACCTCCCATGTGTTCTCTTACCTGACCCCCATTCAACTCTAGATTATTTGGTGTGGTTGTCAAGAGGCATTTGCTTTTAGTAGCTGGTAATTTTCATCCGCTTTTGCTAAATCTTACTCATATCCTAGATGACTTAAGCCTATTTATCAACATAGTTGTAGAATTTTTACTTCAAAAGCTATTTAGAATTTTCTGGGCACAGAGATGTCTATGCCACACACAAAGTGTCTGAAAATATTAGTCACTCAGTGCCCTACTAAAACAGAGTAAAGAAAGACACTGAGGAAAAAACTTGTTTTCTAACCAGGAAGGTATTTTTTTATAAACTTTGAGCTACTTGAACCACAATCACTCCCTAGGGAAACAAAGCAAAGAGTAGTATTATTGTGTTAAATTAACAAGCAATTTTAAATATGAAAATTTTATCAAATATATTGTAGAAGTGTACTGTCAACTGAAAAAACACGCACAACTTGAGAGTTTTGAGTTAAGTTTTATTTGGGGCAAAATGAGCACTATAGCCTGGGAGGCAGCCTCTCTGATGGCTCTGAGGAACTGCTCCAAGCAGATAAGAGGGGAGGTATAGATGTGATTTTGGTGGAGGGAGGCTACGTGCCATCAAGCACACAGTCTGACGCAAGGTGGCTGCTGGTCACGAGGAGCAGATGTCACCATGATTTTAGGACTTTTCTAGATGTGAGGAGATGCAAGAAATTGGGCTCATAAAATCTTCTCCTGAAAATATCTAATTATCTGAAGGCCCGTTCTGCCAGTTTTTCCCAGAGCACAGGGTGCCTCATTCCTGACCTCCATGCTGAACTCCTTTCCGGGTGTGTTGAAGGTCAGCGACTGGAGTGGTTAGTGACCTAATCCTTGTAAAGGCAGATGGCAAGTGACAATTTTTAGTTGGCAGTACCTTTTAGGATAACCCTAGAGATATTTCTTTTAAAGCATGTTATGTTTATTATCTTAAAATGCATTACTCCTGCACTATTCTTTGTTGGAAGAGATCTATGGAACCTAGAATGATTCAATTGCATTAAATACTTAGTTTTTGTTTTGTTTTCCATTAGCAGGTCAATTTATATAGTGTAGAATATGAGAGAGAAATCTGATGGAGATTCATCAACACATAGCCTTTAGTGGTTAACACGGATACTCAACATTAAATCTATTAGTCATCTCAGTGAATAGTAGTCAGTAGGTTGATAGAACATTATAGAACACCGGCCATGTTGATAGGTTTCTACCCCATCTTATTAAGTGTAGGTCTTTCTTTCCACTGGCAGCTTTCCTTCTCCAAATCAATTCATATACCCAATCCCAACAAAAATGATTTTGAAAATGAAATAGATCCAGGAGATCATTTATATTCTAGCTGAGACAAAGCTGTCATACAAGTTTTTAAAGAATATTTTTAACCTTCTCATTGGTTTGTTTTGCTTTAGGTACAGTCTTGATATTCAGAAATGAAGTTCTTTAACTTGGTTAGAAATCCCTGCAGAGCTGTTATGCACTGCTCTTTATTAGAATCTGTTTAGTGCATAACTACAGTCATATACTAATGGTTGTATAAGCATCTACAAGGCCTTTTCAAAAAATTTTCAGCGTGTTTCCTTCCACTTATTGGAAATATCTTGTTTACTCTTATTTATCCACTACCTAGCTTGACTTTTTTCTCCTGGATCTGAGCGTCCTATAGGTCTGTATTGGAAGAAAAGGAAATCAGTTTCTGTTTCCGTTTCTCTTTCTGTTTCAGCTGGGCTCAAAGCCAGTAGTATGTAGCAGTCTGTAATTATCTCCCTTCCCTGCTTATGCTGGCAAAGAGAAGGAAAACTTTTTAATATACTCTACCAAAAGAGTGTGGAATCAGAAAATAGCCAATATTATGAATACAGAATAAATTCATTCTTTTTCCTACTCAGGGCAATTTCTAGGACTTCCCTTTTTTGGGTATAGACTTCTGTGTATGTTAAGTAATATTCCCCAGAAGCCTGGAAGAAACACGTGTCCTCCTATGTAAGCAACACAAAGGCTAACATTCCAGATGGACCTTTTAATAGACTTGTGTATTGGGTAAATATAAATGAGATCATTGGTTAAATGAATTTGGAAGAGTAATGAAACAGGAAGAGTGTAGAGGGAAATTATAGGTTCAATGAACTTAAGTGAATTTACCTGTATGCCCATGGAAAGAAAAAGAGAAGAAAATATAGCTATTTAAGCAGACCACTTGACTTTCCACTCCACTCTGTAAGAGTGTACCCCAAGCAGTAAATGCAAGAAAATCTGAAAAACGTGTTGCCCGTATGCCGAAAGCTATGGAATAAATGTGCAAATGACTTTCAAGTTTCCCAGGCCGTAGAAAAGAAAAGCAAGTTTATTGCCTACACAGCCAAGGAAGGGTAGAGTGACGTTTTCCATGGCTTTCTTGGGATAGACGATGAAAGATTATTTGCGGGCCATAGAGAGTCACTAAGAAAGAATTAGAACAATTAATAACGAATTGATGGATTTATATGTGTGTACACAAAGCCAATGTATACAGTATTTTATATATTTGTATTTTATGTGTGGTTTAGTGAAACTTTCAAGAATGATTTGGATATACAGAATTTATACTTTTAGGCACAGCCGTTAGACTCTGTCCTGAATGTAAGATACAACTTTACTGTATAAACATCTTCTTGATATTGTCTATTCATTTGGCTTCTACTGCATGGTACTGTCAGAGAATAATTAAGGAGGAGCCAGAAACTAGCATTTCCTAGGCTTCTAATGTGCGCCTAAGGAATTTTACATAGTTACCTCATTAAGGGGCACCTAACTCTGTGTGGAGTAGGGATGAAAATACTTCATTGAGAAAATGATGTTTGATCTCCTTCCAGAGATTCAAGTAGGAATTATCCAGATGGATGGAGGAGGTAAGTTTTGTGTTCAAACGTCAGGTATAAAATACAGAGGAAAATAGTGCATCTAAATTTGTTGTTGTTATGTGCTGACGCTTTTTTTTCTTCACAGCACATTTGTGTACATTTTAAATTAATTATTATCTCAGTTATTGTCATCTGTCTCATATATCCTCAGTATTTAGACTGTTGCCTGTCACATTATAGGTATCCAATTAAAATTAAGTGGGGGCTTCCCTGGTGGCGCAGTGGTTGAGAATCTGCCTGCCGATGCAGGGGACACGGGTTCGAGCCCCGGTCTGGGAAGAACCCCCATGCTGCGGAGCAACTGGGCCCGTGAGACACAACTACTGAGCCTGCGCGTCTGCAGCCTGTGCTCCGCAACGGGAGAGGCCGTGATAGTGAGAGGCCCGCGCACCGCGATGAAGAGTGGCCCCCGCTTGCCACAACTAGAGAAAGCCCTTGCACAGAAATGAAGACCCAACACAGCCATAAATAAATAAATAAAATAAAATAAATAAATGAACAAATGAAATAGAAAAGCTTCTCCTCATTAGACTTCTCAAGTAAGCCTAAATTTAGAAATCCTCTCCTCATTATTTTTCTTAGTTTAACTCAACACTCAAGATTGCCTTTCCATCATATTCTGTATTTTTTTTCCCCCATGATTGTTTTTTTTTTTTTCTTGATACGCGGGCCTCTCACTGCTGTGGCCTCTCCCGTCGCGGAGCACAGGCTCCGGACGCGCAGGCTCAGCGGCCATGGCTCACGGGCCCAGCCGCTCCGCGGCACGTGGGATCCCCATGATTTTTATGGCTCTTTGAATCAGGACCGTGACTTTTACAATCTAAAGAGAGAAAGGACTCAGATCTTTCTCTCATTGCTATGACTGTACTGAAAGTGGGATATACAGTCCTGAGTCAAGACAGCAAACGCAAAGCTATTAAGAAAAAGAAAGAAATATGAGTTGAAGACAAATTTCCAGGCAGGGTGTAAAATAGGGAGATCATAATCAAGGGGAAGCAGATAAGGTCAGACACACCAAATATGGGCCTCCGGTTTTCAAGCTGCAGTTCAAGCTTTAAACTAGGAAGGTAAAGGCTGTACTCAGAGTAGAGCAGGGGATTCAGAACCTGGTTGTCACAGGTGGCATTTCTTTTCCTCTTGACCTTGGGTCACAGGTTGTCTACTCTCAGATGTTCTCGTATCACTTTCCTGGATATCTTACCATCCTGCCATTTACTTCTCACACCATGACTTTTCTCCAGGAAGTAGTTTCTCGGGGACCCAGGGATTGGAAGGTCCTCATTGCTTGCCACTCTTCCAGGCTACACCTGGCTCCCACTAAACTTTGCCTTTCACTAAAATCTCTCCTAACTTATACAGCCCTCCCTGGGGAAAGGGGAGACCAAGCAACAGTTTCCTTCTCTCCCTGACATAGACATACAGTAGTTAATAATCCCATTCAGATCCAAAACACACATCCTTCCCACTGCAAATCGTTACTATGCTTTCTTTACACATCTTTATCCTCTATTCTGGGAATGTTTGTATTTTCCCAGTGCTGGCCTATTAGGGGCCCTTGGCCGCTGATTCTGAGTGGGAGGCCAGAGACTGAAAAATTCTCTTCAGCAGGCTCTGTGCTTTCCATCCGTGTCGGTGAAGAGCCCATATTGATTACACTCTGGCCTGTGGCCTTTCTTCTTGTAGAATTCATAGTGGTCATTTGAAATACGGTGCGTTCAGAAAACTAGCTTTTCTTTACTGCAGTTTCCGCCGTTGTGTTTTTAAAAAGCCGCAGCAGTCGTGTCGTACAGTGGATTTAAGGATTTCTTCAAAAGTTCATCAGCGATCTGAGACCTATAGATAAGAAATTTAACGAAAAGAATAATTGTTCTTTAATTGCGACAAACATTAGGCAAAGTGGGGGAAAAAAATAACCACGCTATTATTCTTTCAAATGCTCGGTTTAATGAGTCCCTCAGTTGAATTTCAGAATATCAGTCAGTCCCAGGATGATTTTCTCCAAAGTTTGCGCGGAGTACTTTTTTTCCTCTTTTGAAAGATCGTATCCCATTGAGTGGCCTGTCATAAACATATCAAATATGTAGGTCCCCTTTTACCTGTGGCCTCCAGCTGTGAGAGGATATTCAGTAGGTTCTTTATTCAGTTGTTGAAGAAGGCTAACGGTACCCCTAGCCACTCCTTTTGATTTCTTTGTCCTTTTTAAATGGGCAGCTATTACCCACTCATTCTCTGGGTATTGCATTTAGAACGATTGGTTTTCCCCACCATTATTTTATTTTATTTTTTATTTATTTATTTTTTTGCGGTACGCGGGCCTCTCACTGTTGTGGCCTCTCCCATTGCGGATCACAGGCTCCGGACACGCAGGCTCAGCGGCCATGGCTCACGGGCCCAGCCGCTCCGCGGCATGTGGGATCTTCCCGGACCGGGGCACGAACCCGTGTGCCCTGCATCGGCAGGCGGACTCTCAACGGCTGCGCCACCAGGGAAGCCCTCCCCACTATTATTTTAGACAGTTACATTTATCATGAGAAATTAATCCTTGAGAGGTCAGTGACGCATGCTTCTTTCCATCCCACAGGAACAAAACCATTAGTCATTTTCCACTTGACACAAAGTGACCTGTGAACCCATTCTCATTCCCTTGCTGGCTGTAGCAGTGAGACCTGTCAGTTGTCGGCCTGCAGCGACCCCTGCTGGCCCAGTCACGAGTCCCAGGGAGTGCTGTGGATGCCATAATGAAGGTGACCACTAGCATACCTGTAAGGAACCTAAATAACCTTCTCCAATGTGATGTGTCTACCTCTGGGTGTTGGACAGTAAGAACCTCGGTAACATATGTTTGAGTGGTAAAGAAAACTATGAAGAGAGGGGAGATTGTGATTGGAAATTTTCCATTTTCTCTCCTAAGGGCCCATTTCCTTCTTCTTTAAAACCTCTGCTTGAAGGTAGTAGAGGTGGTTTTAGTAACGTTTTGCAGTTACAGTCGCTGCCCCTGTATCCCATTCCGCTATATTCTGTAATACTCCACGTGACTCCTCTCCCTGGAGACTGTAATGAGAAATGGGAAGGCAGATAACGTTGCCACGGGGGCGTGAGAAGTAGCTGATTTAATTGAACTAGAAAATGTTCGTAATGCTGAGCACAGTCAAGGGTACTGGGAACAGAGAAACGCACAAGACACGAGACACTGTCTTTGAGGTGCTCACAACAAATTAGGAAGGTGCAGTGTGATCTTACCCTCTCAAAATGAAAAATGAATCACGCTCAGGGGAATGAGCTCAATTTGACTCCCGAAATCACCATGGTGGCCGGGATTACGGTCTCCAAATCTGCTGTAGACTTGGAGTAACTAATGAGCCTTTTGAGATCACAGGGAAACCTAGGCAGGCAAAAGACAACACACATCGTCTCTTGGTCAAGATGTAAAATGATTTACATGAGTTACGAAGTGCTTACTTGTGTAACCTGTTTAGATAACTCTAAACACCATATTTCTATTACTTAGATTTTTAACATTGTTCATTCCGTACAATTCATTTGTTAACATGAACTTGACCCTTACTTTTGTGAGATTCTTGAGGACAGAGACATTGTATCTTATTTCTTTTTTTATATCCTAAGGGCCTAGTTTAATGCCACCCCAAATAATAGATTTTTAGTAGATAAAATAATTATTGAACATATGGAAGAATGAATACTCTTAGAGCTGTGTTTTGTGGACTTTTTTCCTTTAACACATCCTATTGTTATTGCTAAAGGTCCTCTATTACAAATGCACCTGTCAACCTTGGCTTAAGCTTGCATCCAAAAACCTCCTTCTGACTGAACAAGAAAGGCTTGAGATTATGTGGGTTTGACGGTTTTAAAGGTTACTAGTAATATAGTCTGTAGTCCTCTGCTTTTGGTAAAAAGGAGTTAAGAGACAAGAGATTACAGTGAAATGAATGTTAACATTATAGAAATTTTAATTAAAAGCATCTTACAGACAATGCAGTTCAAGATTTCAAACCCACCTTCCACTGCACTCCCCGGATCAGGAGCTAGCAGATATTTTGAAGGTAGACAGGAATATGCCTAAAATCAAATAGGTGAGCGTGCAAATTGCGTCTAACGGTGGCTTTCAGGACACCTGAGTTAGTCTACACACGCCAAGCGCTCTGAGTGGGAGGGAGCCGTGGGCTGTACAAAGGATTTTCTGCCTCACCAAAAGGACACTGATGGATTCTTCAGACAGAAGCCATTACTCTACCACAAAAATTAGTCAGTTTCTAAATGAAGAATGCAAATGGAATAAAAGTGATGAAATGAAAGTAAACTGGCAATTTTCTCAGATGTATCTATCCCTAATTTTTTTTCATTTGATAAGTCTGTAAATGACTATGAATTACATATTCACTTTTACTTTTCCTTGTTGCAAAAGCAGTTATTTCATCCCAAATTGTATGTACCTGCTCTTGCATAAGGCATTGCGATTTAGCCAGCCTTAGAAAATATTTATGAGAGGAAGCACGCGTCCTAAGTGTTTATTATTCATTTAACTGTCTGATTTTCAAGATGAGTTTTTACTGTGCTTCAGGTACCACAGTGTAGTTTTTACCTTGCTCTTTTTTAAAACATTCTCTTACAGTAGATTAACGTTGTATTTCCTTTCAGCTTGCTTATTTCAGAAAATAAAATGCAGTGTCTTTGCAGTCATGCAATTAATTTAGATTTCTTTCAAATACAACGTATAGTGCCTGACTACATTCAACTAGGTTTCAAACGGGGTAGGTAAACATAAACATCACGTGAGATGTCATATTGTGGAAAAACTGATTTGGTGTTTAATATTCGTTGAGGTTTCTTAAAATTGTTGTGTATTGTTCTGAGGCTTCACTAAGCAATTAAAGCATCGCTCTCAGAGTCAAGGTGCCTTGGATCTTGTACAGTTTATAAAATCCGAATAGTTCGATGCAGTAGGATTCTGATTTGCAAGGAAACCACCTGAAAGCTCATCTTCCCAGGCAGGGAGACACTGGTTTATTTACTTCCCTGTATTAGGCAAGACCGGATGATTATTTATGGTGAGTGATCGCCTGTTAGAAGATTAGAAAATTCTGAGGAAGAGGGCTCTGAGCAACAAGCCATCCCAGGG